>NC_046967.1:1131114-1193614 GCF_009769545.1 Cyclopterus lumpus
CATCCATCCATCTGCTCTAATGAGACCCATCCACTCTGTGGAGGACCCAGATGGGTCCATCCGGGTCACCGACCCCCATCACAGACCCCCATCCGGGTCACAGACCTCCATCACAGACCTCCATCACAGACCTCCATCACAGACCCCCATCACAGACCCCCATCCGGGTCACAGACCTCCATCACAGACCTCCATCCGGGTCACCGACCTCCATCACAGACCCCCATCCGGGTCACAGACCTCCATCACAGACCTCCATCCGGGTCACCGACCTCCATCACAGACCCCCATCCGGGTCACAGACCTCCATCACAGACCTCCATCCGGGTCACAGACCTCCATCACAGACCTCCATCCGGGTCACAGACCTCTATCACAGACCTCCTTCCGGGTCACATACCTCCATCACAGACCTCCATCCGGGTCACAGACCTCCATCACAGACCTCCATCCGGGTCACAGACCTCCATCACAGACCTCCATCCGGGTCACAGACCTCCATCACAGACCTCCATCCGGGTCACATACCTCCATCACAGACCTCCATCACAGACCCCCATCCGGGTCACAGACCTCCATCACAGACCTCCATCCGGGTCACAGACCTCTATCACAGACCTCCATCCGGGTCACATACCTCCATCACAGACCTCCATCACAGACCTCCATCCGGGTCACAGACCTCCATCACAGACCTCCATCCGGGTCACATACCTCCATCACAGACCTCCATCACAGACCCCCATCCGGGTCACAGACCTCCATCACAGACCTCCATCCGGGTCACAGACCTCTATCACAGACCTCCATCCGGGTCACATACCTCCATCACAGACCTCCATCACAGACCCCCATCCGGGTCACAGACCTCCATCACAGACCTCCATCCGGGTCACAGACCTCTATCACAGACCTCCATCCGGGTCACATACCTCCATCACAGACCTCCATCCGGGTCACAGACCTCCATCACAGACCTCCATCCGGGTCACAGACCTCCATCACAGACCTCCATCCGGGTCACATACCTCCATCACAGACCTCCATCACAGACCCCCATCCGGGTCACAGACCTCCATCACCCCATCCGGGTCACAGACCTCCATCACAGACCCCCATCCGGGTCACAGACCTCCATCACAGACCTCCATCCGGGTCACAGACCTCCATCACAGACCTCCATCACAGACCTCCGTCACCCGGATCCACTGACCTTATTTCAAGCCTCCAGCGCCCCGCAGTTACCGGACTGCTTCACGTGCACGCGCCCCGGTTCATCAGGTTGGTTGACAGCAAGTGTGTGTGTGCGTGTGTGCGTGTGTGTCTGTTTGTGTGTGTGTGCGCGCGCATCTGAGACAAAAGAGACGCACCGAGCGCGTATAACCAGGCCACTCACCATTATTCCCGACAGGTTGACGCGCCTCGTGCGCGTTCACGTGAAGCCAAAAGGAGCCTTCCGAGTCCGGAGCACCGGACATGTTCAACGCCTTCTTCCCCGGCTCGGGTGCATTCCCGTCGGTGTGGAGGTCCGCGTTCCCCCGGCAGCCTGAGCTGGATCCCCGAGCGGACTAGTCCTCCGTGGGGGCAAAGGCGCGCGTACAGCGGGCTGGAGGAGAGGGGACCCCCGGTTACATGTCCGCTGGAGAGCAGAACTACATGCGGGAATGCGGGGATGCATCAGCCGGGTCCGGTCTGGAGGAGCGGAGGGATGCGGAGCCTCGCGCGGTGCTGCGGTTAGAGGAACGCGGCCTCCGCTGCAAAAGATGCGGAGTCTAGACCCACCGAGACGGGGATAGAAGTCCGCACATGCGCAGCGGCTCCTAGAGGCGGAGGTTTAAAACACATCCCCAATATGATTTTATTTATGAGAACAACGATTATATTCAACATGCAGAACGTGCACGTGTTAACATTGGTCCTGTTTAAATACCTGAGAAGAGCGCATTAAGCCACCTGGACGTCCTCGCGCACAGGAGATGGGCGGCGTCAAGCTGCTCAAAGTTAGGACCACCGGAAGTGGCGCTGTTTGACCTTCAAAATAATGGCCAGGTGCAGGATTTTCCCACCTGTCCAGGTGAACTGATATTAAACCATTGCACTGATCATAATGTTTTTATGTATCAATAATGTATGTTAAAGGTTTATTTGACTGTTCACGTGTTTAAATAAGTTAAATACAAATAAAGTAACCAACTGTACTGCAGAGAGGCCACGAGCCTCCAAAGACCCACAATGCAACACAAAGGCTCAGTGAACATCATCAATAGAGTCAAGATAATAAAAACAAGTTCAGACCAAAACTTTATTTAAATGAAGCGATCAACAACAACAACAACAACAACAACACGTAGTCAGTCATGATAACATTACAGGTGTTATAGAGGTTATGTCGTCTTAAATACAAACGGTTAAATCAATGTTCTGTGCAAAGAGAAGCTTTGATTGTTATTTAAACTGTTGCAAGAACTAATCCTCCTTTCCTTCCCTTGATTCCTCTCCTCCTTTCCTCCCCTCCTTTCCTCTCCTTCCCTCGTTTCCAAGTTGACTTTAAAGGTTATTTAATGGAGTTCGTTCTTCAACGTTGCTCCTAGAATAACGAGCAGCTCGCTGAGCCTCGGTGGCGCCCTCCTCAGGCCCGGGGCAGGAAGCGCAGGTTGATGGGCCTCGCGGGGACCAGCAGGGTTCGAGTCTTGGGCTCCACGACCGGAGCTCCGGGTTCGGGCTGGACCTCGTAGTGCTGCACGAGCTGAGGAGACAGGAAGGTGAGTTAAGGAGACACCGGGGTTGTTCTCTCATGTCAGAGGGGAAGGTCACGGTGGGGTTCCTCACCCGGGACAGGGCGAAGAACATCTCCATCTCCGCCAGCCTCTTGCCCACGCAGGCCCGCACGCCCACGCCGAAGGGGAGGAAGCTGTACGGGTGGTGGCGGTAGGAGCCGCCGGCGTCTCGCAGCCAGCGCTCAGGGGCGAAGAGCTCGGCGCCCACGAACTGCTCCTCGTCGTGACAGGTGGCGTAGTGGCACAGGTGGAACTGGGTCTGCAAAGAGAAGGGGTCAAGGGCTGGTCCCGGGTCACCGGGGTCAAAGACAAGGGGTCAAGGGCTGGTCCCGGGTCACCGGGGTCAAAGAGAAGGGGTCAAGGGCTGGTCTCGGGGTCACCGGGGTCAAAGAGAAGGGGTCAAGGGCTGGTCTCGGGGTCACCGGGGTCAAAGAGAAGGGGTCAAGGGCTGGTCCCGGGGTCACCGGGGTCAAAGAGAAGGGGTCAAGGGCTGGTCTCGGGGTCACCAGGGTCAAGGGCTGGTCCCGGGGTCACCGGGGTCAAAGAGAAGGGGTCATGGGCTGGTCCCGGGTCACCGGGGTCAAAGAGAAGGGGTCAAGGGCTGGTCTCGGGGTCACCGGGGTCAAAGAGAAGGGGTCATGGGCTGGTCCCGGGTCACCGGGGTCAAAGAGAAGGGGTCAAGGGCTGGTCCCGGGTCACCGGGGTCAAAGAGAAGGGGTCATGGGCTGGTCCCGGGGTCACCGGGGTCAAAGAGAAGGGGTCATGGGCTGGTCCCGGGGTCACCGGGGTCAAAGAGAAGGGGTCAAGGGCTGGTCTCGGGGTCACCAGGGTCAAGGGCTGGTCCCGGGGTCACCGGGGTCAAAGAGAAGGGGTCATGGGCTGGTCCCGGGTCACCGGGGTCAAAGAGAAGGGGTCAAGGGCTGGTCTCGGGGTCACCGGGGTCAAAGAGAAGGGGTCATGGGCTGGTCCCGGGTCACCGGGGTCAAAGAGAAGGGGTCAAGGGCTGGTCCCGGGTCACCGGGGTCAAAGAGAAGGGGTCAAGGGCTGGTCTCGGGGTCACCGGGGTCAAAGAGAAGGGGTCAAGGGCTGGTCTCGGGGTCACGAGGTCAAAGAGAAGGGGTCAAGGGCTGGTCTCGGGGGCACCGGGGTCACGGAGGTCAAGGTGCAGCTCTCATACCCGCTTCGGGAACCAGTAGTCGCCCACGACCACCTCGTCCTCGGAGATGAAGCGTCCGTTACCGGGCACCACGGGATAAAGACTGCAGAGGAACACAAGGTCAGAGGTCAGAGCCCTCTTCTCTGTGCTGAGATATATAAGATATATAAGATATATAAGATATCATCTATAAAATATGAAATTATCATCTATAAGATATGAAGATATCATCTATAAAATATGAAGATATCATCTATAAAATATACAAATATAATCTATAAAATATACAAATATAATCTATAAAATATAAAGATATCATCTATAAAATATAAAGATATCATCTATAAAATATACAAATATAATCTATAAAATATAAAAATATAATCTATAAAATATGAAGATATCATCTATAAAATGTAAAGATATCTATAAAATATACAAATATATCATCTATAAAACATAACATCATCTAGACCAAGGGTTCTTAACCTTTTTGACCTCGGGGGACGTCTTGGTTTTCTTTTGTTTTCTAGTTGATCTCATTCTGGGTTGGATTTGTATTCTATAACTAAATAAAATCCACTTACAGTTTATATTTTGGCATCACAGAACCAGCATATTGTTTATATGGTGACAAATTAACAATAACAGTCACAATGACAGATTTGAAATGCTTCTATTGTTTAATTCAATTCAATTCAGTTTATTTTGTATAGCCCAATATCACAAATCACAAACTCCCCTCAGAGGGCTTTACAATCTGTACACATACGACATCCCTGACCTTTGACCTCACATCGGATCAGGAAAAACTCCCCAAAAATAACCTTTGACAGGGAAAAAAGTGAAGAAACCTTCAGGAGAGCAACAGAGGAGGATCCCTCTCCCCGGATGGACAGATGAATAGATGTCATGTGACCAGATGAACAGTTACAGAGTTACATAAACACATTACATGAATATGACAATGTATGAATGGAACTCCAATCCATGAAACAGAAGGAGGTAGAGAGGAGGGGGGGGCGGGGCATCAGCAGGGCCAATGGGAGGCCGGCTCACCAGCATCAGACACCTCCAGGTCCAATGGACCCTATGAGACGTGAAGTCACAACGACTCCGGGGAGGAAGCAGAGTTAATAAGGTGCAATGGAGAGATGTAAATTCATCCATAAGGAGAGAGAGAAGAGGAGATAGGTGCTCAGTGTATCCTAAAACATCCCCCAGCAGCCTATAAGCCTATAGCAGCATATCAAGGGGCTGGACCAGGGCAAACCTGATTCAGCCCTAACTATAAGGGCTATTAAAGAGGAAAGTCTTAAGTCTATTCTTGAATGAGGTGACTGTGTCTGCCTCCCGGACTGAAAGTGGAAGCTGGTTCCATAAAAGAGGAGCTTGATAACTGAAGGCTCTGGCTCGCATCCTACTTTTTAGGACTCTAGGAACCACAAGTAGCCCCGCATTTAGTGAGCGCAGCTCTCTAGTGGGGCAATATGGTACTACAAGCTCCTTAAGATATGATGGTGCATCACCAATCAAGGCTTTGTAGGTGAGGAGAATAATTTAAATGTGATTCTTGATTTTACAGGGAGCCAGTGCAGAGCAGCTAATACAGGAGTAATGTGATCTCTTTTCTTAGTTTTTGTGAGTACACGAGCTGCAGCATTCTGGATCAACTGGAGGGACTTAAGAGACTTATTAGAGCAGCCTGATAATAAGGAGTTGCAGTAATCTAGTCTGGAAGTAACAAACGCGTGAACCAGCTTTTCTGCATCTTTTTGAGACAAGATGTGCCTGATTTTTGAAATGTTACGTAGTTGAAAAAATGCAATCCTTGAGATTTGCTTAACGTGGAGTTAAAGGACAAGTCTCGGTCAAAGATAACTAGAGATTCTTTACAGTGGTGTTGGATGCCAGGGAAATGCCATCTACAGAAACCACATCACCAGATAATTGATCTCTGAGGTGTTCAGGGCCAGTAAAATAACTTCAGTTTTGTCTGAGTTTAACATCAGGAAGTTGCAGGTCATCCATGTTTTTATGTCTTTAAGACATTCTTGAATTTTAGCGAGCTGGTTGGTCTCCTCTGGTTTGATCCATATATATAATTGAGTATCGTCTGCATAGCAATGAAAGTTTATGCAGTGTTTCCTGATAATATTGCCCAAAGGAAGCATATAATATATAGCATATATATATATATATATATAGTAAATAAAATTGGTCCAAGCACAGAACCTTGTGGAACTCCGTGATTAACGTTGGTGGTCATTGAGGCTTCATCGTTTACAAATACAAATTGAGATTGATCTGATGAATAGGATTTAAACCAACTTAGTGCGGTACCTGAAATGCCAATCGACTGATCCAGTCTCTGTAATAGGATGTCATGATCAATGGTGTCGAACGCAGCACTAAGGTCTAATAAGACCAGTACGGAGATGAGTCCTCTATCAGCACTAAGGTCTAACAAGACCAGTACAGAGATGAGTCCTTTATCAGCACTAAGGTCTAACAAGACCAGTACGGAGATGAGTCCTTTATCAGCACTAAGGTCTAACAAGACCAGTACGGAGATGAGTCCTTTATCAGCACTAAGGTCTAATAATACCAGTACAGAGATGAGTCCTTTATCAGCACTAAGGTCTAATAATACCAGTACAGAGATGAGTCCTTTATCAGCACTAAGGTCTAATAATACCAGTACAGAGATGAGTCCTTTATCAGCACTAAGGTCTAATAATACCAGTACAGAGATGAGTCCTTTATCTGATGCAATTAGGAGGTAATTTGTAATTTTCACCAGTGCTGTCTCTGTGCTGTGGTGTTTTCTAAATTCTGACTGAAACTTAACAATGTGATCCCAAAGACATTTATTTATTATCTGTATGTAAACACAACAAGACAAGTCAGTCTTCTTCTTCATATTGGAGCTTGTTATGCTGCGTTCATTCGCGCCTAAAGGGGGCGTGGCTTATCTCTGTGGCTTTAACCGTGGAAACAGTTATCATATCCTCCGTCCACCATGTACCAAATAACCACTAGTTCTGCTTTAAACTGGATGTGGACATCCCATAAACGTCGTAACATCTAACACCCTTGTGTCTGGGTTCATAACATCATCTGTAGGCTCACACAGCTCGGGGACTTCCACCGACTCCGTCTGGATAACTTCCACATCCAGAGCTGCTAGAGCAGCAGCAGCCAGGGGGCGGAGCTTCTCAACACTGATTGGCTGCTACTAGAGCAGCAGCAGCCAGGGGGCGGAGCTTCTCAACACTGATTGGCTGCTACTAGAGCAGCAGCAGCCAGGGGGCGGAGCTTCTCAACACCGATTGGCTGCTACTAGAGCAGCAGCAGCCAGGGGGCGGAGCGTCTCAACGCTGATTGGCTTTCACAACTTCGCGCCGCGTCATTTGCGTCTGTGCATTGACTTTGCATGTGATCCACTCGCATGGGATCCACTCGCATGGGATCCACTCGCAACACGTTTGGTGTGAACGCAGCAATAAACAACTCATTTGCACCTGCGGGCCGCGAAGGGCAGATTGGGGCCCTTTTTGCGGCCCAGTCGGGGTCCTATGGTTAAGAATCACTGATCTATAAGACAGTCACCTCATTTAAGAACAGACTTATAGTTAGGGCTGAATCAGGTTTGCCCTGGTCCAGCCCCTTGATATGCTGCTATAGGCTTATAGGCTGCTGGGGGATGTTTTAGGATACACTGAGCACCTATCTCCTCTTCTCTCTCTCCTTATGGATGAATTTACATCTCTCCATTGCACCTTATTAACTCTGCTTCCTCCCCGGAGTCGTTGTGACTTCACATCTCATAGGGTCCATTGGAAGGGTTGTTTCCTGATCCGATGTGAGGTCAAAGGTCAGGGATGTTGTATGTGTACAGATCATAAAGCCCTCTGAGGGGAGGTTGTGACTCTGGGTTATAGAAACTGAACCTCTCTGAGCGTGAGAGGCCTTCAGGAGTCTGCTCACCGTAGCGTCTCCTTGACGACGGCCTTCAGGTATGGCATCCGGCTCAGGTCCTCCGTGATTGGCTCCCGTCTTCCGGGACACACGGAGCTCACCTCCCGGTGCAGTCGCTCCTGAGCCCGGCGGTCCCTCGCCAGGTGGTACAAGGCCCAGGACAGGGTGTTGGAGGTCTGAGAGGAGGCAGAGGTCATTTATGAATGTATGGCTCAGGGTCATTTATGAATGTATGGCTCAGGGTCATTTATGAATGGATGGCTCAGGGTCATTTATGAATGGATGGCTCAGGGTCATTTATGAATGGATGGCTCAGGGTCATTTATGAATGGATATCTTCAGGGTCATTTATGAATGGATGGGTAAGGGTCATTTATGAATGGATATCTTCAGGGTCATTTATGAATGGATGGGTAAGGGTCATTTATGAATGGATATCTTCAGGGTCATTTATGAATGGATATTTTTCTACCTCAGAGGTGTTTCATTTCCTTCCTGCTGGAGGACCTGTGAACGTTCTGTGACTTCAGTGAAACAATGTGAGGAACACGACAACAAGCCTCAACCCCTCCTGGGAATGCAGCCCGACGGGCTCCGGCCCTCTGGGAGGTGGGGGAGGGGAACCAGAACCTGTTTCTGTTGTTCCCTCCAGTTGAAGATGGAAACTTTTCCACTTCAGAGACACAATATTCAGCTCTGTTTTCAACGTGTGTGTTCAGGGACATCAAGGAGATCTGAGTTCTGTTGTCCAGAACCTCCTCCAGACACAACATGCACAGGTGAGGTATGAAAGTATTCTAGAAAGTATTCTAGAAAGCAGACTGTTCACAACATGTATAGGTGAGGTATGTGGGCGGAGCCTCAGACATCAAGACCTCCAACAGGAAACTCCTCATGAGGAACACACCTGCTGGAAGTACTTTCTACTTCTACTACTACTTCTACTACTTCTACTACTACTACTTCTACTTCTACTCCTACTTCTCCTACTTCTACTCCTACTTCTCCTACTCCTACTCCTACTTCTACTACTGCTACTACTACTTCTCCTACTACTTCTACTACTTCTACTCCTACTACTCCTACTCCTACTCCTCCTACTCCTACTTCTCCTACTCCTACTACTTCTACACATACTGCTACTACTTCTACTTCTCCTACTTCTACTACTACTTCTCCTACATCTACTCCTACTCCTACTACTACTTCTCCTACTTCTACTCCTACTCCTACTACTACTTCTACTACTCCTACTCCTACTCCTACTTCTACTACTACTACTACTACTACTACTTCTCCTACTTCTACTTATCCTACTCCTACTTCTACTCCTACTACTACTTCTACTCCTACTTCTCCTACTCCTACTCCTACTTCTACTACTCCTACTTCTACTTATTCTACTTCTACTCCTACTTCTCCTACTTCTACTCCTACTACCACTACTTCTACTTCTACTCCTACTTCTCCTACTCCTACTCCTCCTACTTCTACTCCTACTACTACTACTACTACTACTTCTCCTACTCCTACTTCTACTCCTACTCCTACTACTACTTCTACTTCTACTCCTACTTCTCCTACTCCTACTCCTACTTCTACTACTCCTACTACTCCTACTTCTACTCCTACTTAACCTACTTCAACTACTACTACTACTACTACTACTTCTCCTACTTCTACTTATCCTACTCCTACTTCTACTCCTACTCCTCCTACTTCTACTTATCCTACTCCTACTTCTACTCCTACTCCTCCTACTTCTACTTCCTCTACTTCTCATACTTCTACTTTTCCCACTTCTACTTCTACTTCTCCTACTACTTCTTCTACTTCTCCTCCTACTTCTCCCACTTCTACTTCTACTTTTCCTACTACTTCTACTTATACTCGTACTTCTACTTCTACTCCTACTTCTACTACTTCTACTTCTCCTACTTCTACTTCTACTCCTACTTCTACTCCTACTTCTACTACTCCTCCTACTCATACTACTTCTACTTCTCCTACTTCTACTACTACTACTCCTACTACTTCTACTCCTACTACTACTTCTACTACTTCTCCTACTCCTACTCATACTCCTACTATTTCTACTTCTACTCCTACTTCTACTCCTACTACTCCTACTACTCCTACTTCTACTACTTCTACTCCTACTTCTCCTACTTCTACTACTCCTACTCCTACTACTTCTACTCCTACTCCTACTCCTACTCCTACTCCTACTACTCCTACTCCTACTACTTCTACTCCTACTTCTTCTACTCCTACTCCTACTCCTACTCCTACTACTCCTACTCCTACTCCTACTACTCCTACTCCAACTCCTTCTACTCCTACTCCTACTTCTACTTCTCCTACTCCTACTTCTCCTTCTTCTACTCCTACTCCTACTCCTACTACTCCTACTTCTACTACTTCTACTCCTACTTCTACTACTTCTACTCCTACTTCTCCTACTTCTACTACTCCTACTCCTACTCCTACTACTCCTACTTCTACTACTCCTACTCCTACTCCTACTCCTACTACTCCTACTTCTACTACTTCTACTCCTACTTCTCCTACTTCTACTACTCCTACTCCTACTCCTACTCCTACTTCTACTTCTACTACTTCTACTCCTACTTCTACTACTACTACTACTACTTCTCCTACTACTTCTACTACTTCTACTCCTACTACTCCTACTCCTACTCCTCCTACTCCTACTTCTCCTACTCCTACTCCTACTTCTACTCCTACTCCTACTCCTACTACTCCTACTTCTACTACTTCTACTACTACTACTTCTACTTCTACTACTTCTACTTATTCTACTCCTCCTCCTACTCCTCCTACTCCTCCTACTCCTACTCCCTAGTTTTTGATGCATTTTTATGCATTACGATGCATCATGAACCCTGATTGACTGAGCCCTGAAGGTTCCCCCCGCTCACCGTGTCGACGCCCCCCAGCAGCAGCTCGGTGACACTGATGTAGACCTCGGCTCTGCTCAGCCTATCAGAGGACAGCAGGTAGGTCAGGAACATGCCCTCCGCCGGCTCGCCGCCCGACACCTGAGCTTCGATTTCCGCGATCCTCCTGTCGATGAGTGAGCGAGCTGCGGAAACACAAACAGCTCTTTCCTCACTTGCATTTGAACGCCCCTTGGCGCACGCCCCTCCTGCGCTCGCTCCCCGGCCGCGTACCCACGTCGTAGAGGTCGTCCCAGGCCCGGACGAAGCGGCTCCAGAAGGGGAGGACGCCGCGGCTCCAGCGGGGGAAGAGGACCACGGTCTCGGACAGCGTCAGCATCTCGGTGACGGCGGTGATGAAGCGCAGCGTGTCCGGGGGGATGTCCTCCTCCAGGCAGCCCAACCTGCTCTCAAACAAGATGGAGGAGATACCTGCAGGAGGTCAAAGGGTCACAACCCGTCCCCCCTGACCTCGACCTCGACCAACACTTAAACCACCTCCCACCTTCAAAGCCGAACTTGTAGAGCTCGGCGGCCACATCGGACACGGTGGCCCGATCCCGGCTGCGGCTCCGGAGGAGCTCGACGCGCCGCAGCAGGTCCCCGACCACCTGCTGGATGACGGGCGCGTAGGCCACCACCTCCCGCGGCTTCAGCATCTTGGGGTTCAGGGCGCTGCGCATGCGGTACCACTCCGGCCCCGAGCTGGAAGGGAAAGAGCTTCTTCAGACCACACGCCAGAGGAACGTCTCCGTTGGACCGAAGGAACGCGGCTCCACTCACTCCACGTGCAGCCCGTAGGCCTGGCCCCTCAGGTCCCGGTACTCCTTCCAGTGGGGCAGCTCGGCCCGGCACGGGTAGCGGCCCTCCTGCTGGATCACCTGGGCCACGAGCTCCGGGGTCGCCACGTTGACCAGGTCAAACGGGCCGATCCTGGAGCGCCAGATGGGCCCGTAGAGGTTCTTCTGCACATCCTGAGTGGGGATTGGGTTTCACGTCACATATGTTATATATTATTATATCAATATTCTCAATACTTCTACCACAATAGTTTATTAATTACTAACAAGAAACAAATGACAAACGAGGTGAGTCCAAAGTTATTATTCACAATATGAATTTAAATCATCTTTAAATCTCAGTTTTTCATTTCTGTGTGATTATTAAGTTATTAAGACTTATTTTCGTGTCTTTATTACATTTATTTCTTGGGTTTTGTTTTTAATTTACAGGACAATCAGGTGATTTATTTATATATTATTTGTACATTTGAATATTGTTGTCACAGTTCAAAGTTCAAAGTTCAAAATTAGCTTTATTGTCACTTCTTCCATTTGTGCAAACATACAGTTACAGTTTCCTGTTGAAGCTTCTAGGGAAATATTTCTAGGAAATACTCAATACTGCACAAAATATACTAATATACTAATATACTACAAACCTTTTATTTAATCTCTATAATAAAAAATAAGAATAAACTCCAGTTTAAGTTTAATGTCGTTATGGCTCTTTTCATGGTTATGAATGTGGTAATAACGACCTGCAGCAGGTGGCTCTTGTCCGCGTACCCTCGCAGGAACAGCCAGTACAGCGTGGTGGTCGAGCTGGGTCCGGGCAGGTCGTCGATGCTCTTCAGCTTGCCGGCCTCCGCGGCCCCGCTGGCCGCCTGGACGTTCAGGGTCCTCCGGGCGTCGAAGCCCCGAAGCGGCGGCTCCGGACCGGCCCGGTGCGCCGCCGGAGTCCGGCAGCAGCGCGCGCAGAGCCGCAGAGCTCGAGCTGCAGCCGCCGAGGAGCTCATGATGGAGTCTGTGCGGTACCGTGTCGCTGGGGGGGCTTTTATTTTGACAGCGTTCACGGGACTTCCGCCCTGCAGGTTTTAAATGAATCATTGCGCAACTTTATTTTATTGATTACATTCTTTAACAAGTGTCTTTTAATGCACATACAAGGTGTAACATGCAAGTTAACCTGTTAGTTATGAGTGTTATTATTAAACATTATATATTATATTATTATTATGTGTTTACAGGAACAAGTAGTTCTACATAAGAAGATTGGTTTTGGTAATTACGGAGTTCAGTGAAGGTCTCACAACAAGTATACATGTAGTGACATGCTGCTGTCCACTAATGTTACTCTAGGAATGTGGAACAATAAACAACATTAATAAATAAATAAAAAGCTAATATTAGACCAGATGTTTCTATATTGAATCATATTAAAATTAAAACATTACCTCCATAGTGTGGTTCTGATCGACAACAGAATGCACTTCATGTAAACAAATGGTGTAACTAAATGATTTGTATTGAAAAGCTCATTAAAATGATCTGCGCTGTGATGCTGCTCTAGTGTTCGTGGAGTGTCACTGCAGGGTTGTGATTATTGCATAGAAACTATAAACATAGGATAACTATAATAAGAGTTATAGGATAACTCATCCTATAAGTCATTATCATTCATTTAAAAACATTATTTTTTAATATATCTAATTTATTATAGTTTTTTACATGACGGTTGTGTCATTGGCCTCAATGACTCTACGCTGCCCTCTGGTCGTCAACCGGCGTAATTACGCCTATTGAGCTTTTATTTTGAATGATTCAACCGGAAATCTTACTTGTATGTAATTTGTCAAACTTGATACCGCTGTTGTCATTGACTGTGGCCGCTAGAGGGCGCTAACACTCATTGTTTTAATCTGCTATTAATGACGTCAACAGTCCAATTATCTAGAAACATTTTAATATAATAAGACAATGTGAAACAAGATATGTTAAATAATAGTGCTTAACTTTCTCGCTCAATTTAACTGCAATTATAGCGTTAAATATTACAAATTAAAACATCCGTATTAAATATGAGTTTTATTTTGTAGGAAATAGGAAGTAATGCTTGTAGACAATTCAGTTAACTCCAAATAAATCCAGCTGTAGTGACCAGTTGTGGCCGCTAGAGGGAGTAAAGCCTCACTTTACCTGTAATCCACTGCATTTAAATGTGTAGTTACACGTGTTGCACCACCAGAGGGCAGCCTCGGCACATGATAAACCAGATTAAACCGACACAGTAAAGTTAGACAAAGTGTGTCACATTCATACTTCCGGTGAAGACATTCAATAATATAAATTAATTAAGCGGAAAAGATAAAAGCAAATAAGTGTTAAAAATAAATAAAATATACATTGAAATTAGGTTTTCAAGGTAGTTGATATTTATATGTATTTAATTGTATATAATGTATAAAACCCTCAAACATAACCACTGAGTCTATTTAAAATTCTAATTTTTTACATTTTGCATTAAACAAAAGAAGACACGATCACGAAAGTGAAATAAATATCTTTTTATTGTTTTTCGTCATCATAATCGTTGTAATTATGAACACAGAGCGGTCGCAATACTCCAGAATCTTGCCAGAAAACAGCAACCATTCCACGGCACCGCTGCGTCCCTCGAGACCCAACCATGCATAAAATCTCCCATTTAAAAAAAAAAAGTAAAATAAAAAATATATATTAAAAAATTATGCGTACCACTGATATACAGATCTGATATAAACAGGCGTATTGGTCACAAACCAATTAGAATTATAAACATGGCTTCTTTAACAATACACAGAGACCAGACATTTGGGGTATAAGTGGACTTTGCTTATTTAAAAAAAGGGTACATTTTAGTTTTATACATTTGTACATTATTTCTATTTTTTTTTTTTTAATTATCATTATTTGAATGTTCTCCCCTCCTACAGTCAGAATGCTCAAAGGCATTTTGGGCGCAGTGTCCAAATAGCACAAATTGCACGTTTACGCTCACATACGCACACACACACACACACACACACACACACACACACAGGAGTGGCAGCAGTGGCTTTAGACACTAAAGAGGACTACAGGTGGATCTGGGCTCCACGTGGTGAACGAGGCCATCTGACGGTTAAAAAAAAATAAAGAGACATTACATTCTTGCGCACACGCACACGCACACACACACACACACACACACACACACACACACACAGTCTTTAAAATGTGCAAAAGAAAGGTCGCTGAACGGAGCTGCACCCGGCGCCAGTGAATCAAAGGTAGTGCATAACGAGCATAACGAGCGTATCGAGGGGACCAGTGCTGGCGGCTCGTACCAGTTACTGCAAGCCGCCTCAAACCCAATACAACCAGTAACATTTGAAGAAGCTCTTTTGGCGTTGAAGGGTTTGTTGTGTGGAGAACCAGAAGTTCTCTCTACTGACACCCGGTGGCCGCTGCAGGGACTACAACAACAAACACGTAATGCACTGCATTGGGAAATTAAAATAGTTCCTTAATCACTTCTGAGAACGTTTCCAAGGTTAAGATATTATTCTGGAGACTTTATTCTCCGTATTTGTTGAATCAGCCGACATCATTTAAGTTTTATTTCTCTTAAATTAAATCGTACCAAACGAGTTCCTTCCAGGAAAACATTTAAGATCATTAAAGAATTAGCGAGTAGCAGCAACAAGCCAGACCTCCAGAGCTTCGTACCGTTAAACATCGGCTGGAATATTAATAAATAGACGTGAAGTCGTGTGAGCTTCAGCGAGAGGTTTTAGAGAACCAAGTGCATCATGGGACGTTTGTTTCCGTGCCGACGTGTGAATTTGTGACCGATTGCACCTTTAAGGTCAGATTTGACCTGAAGACGAGCTTCAGAGCGTCGGTTTGAATCCCGACGAACATTCAGGAAGAGTCGTTATTGATCACGTGACCGATCACATCATATTCAGACTGTGGAAGCTCGGGAGGAAACGGAGCGTTTGTGGTCGAGCTAAAGTGGCGAGTTCACATCTGATTTGGCAGCAACAACAACAACAACAACAACAACAACAACAAAGGAACAAAGCTGTGAGATGCTGTAAACGTCTTCAAGTGTGGGTCTGATCTGAGGAGGTGTGACACACACACACACACACACACACACACACACGCACACACACTGGGATGTTACCTGTAAATGTACCTGTGGGGAGGAGAGCTATAAGAGCTTTGACGGACAGCGTCATGCAGCCAGACCTCCGGCCAATCAGCTGAGAGCTTGTTGCCCCGCCCCTTTCCCGCTTCAGTAATGAAGCAGAACAGCAGAGTCTGAAAACCTTCCTTTTCTTCTTCTGATGAGAAACTTCATGAAATCAATTAGATCCTAATTGATTAATTAGATATTAATTGATTGATTCCTAATTGATTTCATGGCTGAATTCTCAACCTTTCATTAATAAACGTATTTTTTCTGGATTAATGGTCTAAAGATATTACATTTACCTTCATAGATGACTGAAACTACTTCTTCACATTTGAAATGCTGGAACGTGATGTTTTTGTCTTAAATATCGATAATCGATCGATAATCGTTTGCAGATTAATTTGTCGAATATCTTAAGCTGTGAATTACATTTAAATCATTTTTTCTCTACATTAACGTGTTTTAACAGTCCGGTCTTGACTGGATTTGAACCAGACGGTAAACTTCCACACAGCGAATCCGCCCGACAACAGCTCCACCAATCGGATCAGAGAGGAGGAAGCAGAGGAGCCACGCCCCTAAAGACCAACCAGCCAATCCCTGTCGAGTACCGGTCAGCTGGTACATTGCAGACAGAAGTGTGACTGACATCTGGTTACAGGCCAGAGCAGACGGGACCAGGTGAGACCAGGTGAGACCAGGTGAGACCAGGTGAGACCAGACAGAACCAGGGGAGACCCGATGAGACCCAGTGAGACCAGGTGAGACCCGGTGAGACCAGGTGAGACCAGGGGAGACCCGGTGAGACCAGGGGAGACCAGGGGAGACCCGGTGAGACCAGGTGAGACCAGGGGAGACCAGGTGAGACCAGGTGAGACCAGGTGAGACCAGGGGAGACCCGGTGAGACCAGGTGAGACCAGGGGAGACCCGGTGAGACCAGGGGAGACCCGGTGAGACCCGGTGTCCCCCTTACAGAAAAGGCAGAAGCGGACATTAACGGCTGAACTGGGATCAGCGGGATTTGTGGGCGAACGGTGCGAAGGCAGTTTACCGGGAGGCAAAACAACAAAAAACTCAAGAGTCCTACGCTGCGTTTAAAAAAACAGAAAAGGCACACTGCGAAGAACAAAGATGGAGGAAGAGGAGGAGGAGGAGGAGACGACAGTGAAGAGGAGGCGGGATGAGGGCAGGTGAGTGTCCTCTGCATCCGGGGTTCAGGTTCGTGTCTAGCAGCGGGCCCGGGTCATCACGTCCCTCTGGGTTTTGGCAGGAGACTACATTCTGGGGTCGGGTCAGCGAGCTGGGGGGGTCCAGGGCCACGTAAGAGTCCGGCTTCACCTCCTGTAGGTCCACGACACCAACGCCACTCCCAAACGCAAGAAGAGAGAAACCGTACAAACGTTTAAAAAGAGGAGGAGTCAGGAGAAAGAGCTCCGCCCCTCGTCGGTTGAGAAATTAAGGTGCAACTTGCGGAGAGAAATAAAATCTAAATTCATGTCCTCTATGGCGGTCTCATACAAACAGAGACGGGAGGACCCCCAACACCGGTCGGCACGCCCCACCTTCTTTCAGCCAGCTCCTCCTGGTCCATATAGTTTCAGCAGGAGGTGGAGGGGGCGGAGTCAGAGGCAGGGCGCCCCGTCAGGTAAGGCCGTATCGGGCGGGGGGGGTTAATGGACAAAGATGTGCCTCAGGAGCTCGTCGGCAGACGGCCGCTGCTTAGTCTCTACAAAGATCCGCTTGAGGAAGTCTCGGCAGTGGTCCGACACGTGGGCGGGCAGCACGGGGTTGGTGGGCTGGGTGGCGATCTTAAAGATGGCCGCCATGGCCTCGAACTCCGCCCACGGGGGTCGCTGCGTCAGCATCTCCACAACGGTGCAGCCGACGCTCCTAAAGGGGGAAACAACACGTTGACTCCAGAACCAGAACCCGCTCTGAACTCAAGCCCTCCAGAGACTTGAGGGCGCTCTCACCAGATGTCCGCCTTCCTGCCGTAGCCCTCGCCACTGATCACTTCAGGACTCATCCAGTAGGGGGTGCCGGTCACCGACATGATGCCCGTCCCCGACAGACAGATGGTCTGCAGCCGCCGGCTGGCCCCGAAGTCCCCCAGCTTCACGTTGCCCACCGAGTCCCGCAGGATGTTGGCCCCTGAACCAAGAGAGAGTCACCTAGCTGCAGCTTCCTGTTCACGCTCTATGAAATAAAGTTCCCCGCCCCCCTCCTCACCTTTGACGTCTCTGTGAACGATCATGTTGCTGTGCAGGTACGAGACCCCCTCCAGGATCTGCCGGGTGTATCGGCGGGTCACGTTTTCCGTCAGCGCTCCGTATGACTTCAGCTGGTCCTTGATGGAGCCCTTCAACCACAAAGCCAACGTCAATCAGGAGGTCGGGACGCATCATTAAAGCATTACAGTGGAGGTGAACTCACGCCGGGCATGTACTCCATGAAGATGGAGAGCGTTCGCTCCATGGTGTCCCTCAGGCAGCCGTAGTACTGGACGATCCGCTCGTGGCATAAGTTCTTCAGCAGCTGGATCTCACACTCTAGAGCGCTCACCTCCTGGAGGCCCGGAAACAAGCATCTTCATACTGTTCATGTGTTATACACCCACCTGTTTTACTATTCATGTGTTATACATGCAGCCTATGTTACTGTTCATGTGTTATACACGCAGCCTATGTTACTGTTCATGTGTTATACATGCAGCCTATGTTACTGTTCATGTGTTATACACCCACCTGTTTTACTATTCATGTGTTATACACGCAGCCTATGTTACTATTCATGTGTTATACATGCAGCCTATGTTACTGTTCATGTGTTATACACCCACCTGTTTTACTATTCATGTGTTATACACGCAGCCTATGTTACTATTCATGTGTTATACACGCAGCCTATGTTACTGTTCATGTGTTATACACCCACCTGTTTTACTATTCATGTGTTATACATGCAGCCTATGTTACTGTTCATGTGTTATACACCCACCTGTTTTACTATTCATGTGTTATACATGCAGCCTATGTTACTGTTCATGTGTTATACACCCACCTGTTTTACTATTCATGTGTTATACATGCAGCCTATGTTACTATTCATGTTATACATGCAGCCTATGTTACTATTCATGTTATACATGCAACCTATGTTACTATTCATGTGTTATACATGCAGCCTATGTTACTATTCATGTTATACATGTAGCCTATGTTACTATTCATGCGTTATACATGCAGCCTATGTTACTATTCATGTGTTATACATGCAGCCTATGTTACTATTCATGCGTTATACATGCTGCCTATGTTACTATTCATGTGTTATACATGTAGCCTATGTTACTATTCATGTGTTATACACCCACTCTATGTTATTGTTCATGTGTTATACACGCAGCACCCTATCTGATAATAACCATGCCTACATCTCTCACCTTGCTGGTCTCCGGGCTCTCGGGGTCAAACTGGACCTGCTTGACCGCTAGTTCCCGTCCGGTGTCGGCGTCGTAGCAGAGGAAAACCCGTCCGAAGGCGCCTTGACCCAGAAGCTTTCCCAGCCGCCAGTTGGTTGGCGCTCGCGGAGCTGAACACATCATGACATCATCATAAACAACAGCCGACCTGCATGAGGCGCTCACCAACAGAATCCACGTGCGACTCACAGCGGCTGGGGGGGCTGATGTCCATGACGGACAGGGTGGGGGCGGTGGGGTTGGGTTCGATGTCGCTGCCCCTCCGCGGCCTCCTGCCGGGCCCCGGGGCCTCCTCCAGGTCGGGGGTGAAGACGCTGCTGCTGCCGCTGCTGGTGCAGGGCGACTGCTCCGTCGGGCTGAAGCTGACCGGCGAGCGGAAGCCGTGGACCTGTGTTCGCCGAGCGCGAGGGAAGGTCTTCCTCCCTGCCGAGGAAGAGGAGGAGGAGGAGGAGGACCACCGGGGTTATGAACATAGATTTAAACATAGCTCACTTATTCAGGCTTCTTTCAGGACAATAAACCCACCGTCACTGTAATCTTGAAGACCGAAGGGAATGCCGTATCGCCGAGGGTACGTTCCACCTTTCCCCGACTTCTCAAACACCGGGACGTCATACTCTAGAGAGGAGGAGCAGGAGGAGGAGGAGGAGGAGGAGCAGGAGGAGGAGGAGGAAGAGTAGGAGCAGGAGGAGGAGTAGGAGCAGGAGGAGGAGGAGGAGGAGGAGGAGGAGGAGGAACCAACGGTTTAGTGTCCACACTTAGAAGTTGAGTTCATTTTTTTTAGTTATTAAAATGTTTCCCAACATTTACCTGGAAAGTCCTGGTGGTTGTCTGGGTAACTCTGTGCTCGCGGCATCCTGGACTTTGGGTAGTCGCTGCACGAAATAATAATAATAATATATTATATATATTATTTAGACTGGGTGTGCATTCAGGAGCTTGATCATACAACTAATCTGATCTGCAGATAGGTAATAAGGCATCGTATATCCATGTGTCTCCAACCATCTGAACATAGCATGCGACTCCTTAGACTCTTAAAGTGTATAAAGGTCCTGACCTGTCCAGCGGGCTGTCTAGAGAGGGACAACTCCCAGACGCAGAGTTCTCTGGACTGCTCATAGACAGCGGGTCCAGCATCTGAGGAAGAGAAACGTGCTATAAAAACATAAACTATGAATCATGGTTCTTTCCGTCTATAGAGAGCTGAAGGGGGACCTACCTGGTCCATGCTCTCGGGGATGAACTCCCCCTCGCTGTTGATGCTGGTGAAGGAGCCGTTCCTCGCCACCTGCTGCAGCGCGTCGGGAATGTAACCGGGAGGAGGGGAGCTGCGGTCCGTCGAATGGGAGCCTGAGGAGCAGCGTTGCTTATTATTATTAATACATAACGGAGGATCTTGTGTTATAGCCAGCAGGTGCATCAGAGAGCCTGAACCAGGAGACATGAATCACCTATCAGAGCCAGCATGCTCTTGTCAGCGACCCTGAACCCCGTGTTGTCCAGCTGCTCGTGGGACGACAGGAGGTCCATGTTGGAGGAGGAGTTCTGCAGAAAGAGACACTTGACTTCCTGTTTGCAGTTTAACATGCTAACAGCGTCCAGATGAAAGGTGAACACATGGAGCTGCTCACCTGAGAGGAGACCTGCAGCACCAGGAGGATCTTCAGGCTCTTCATGTGAACACTGCGATCCAGCAGCTCCACGGCCTTGTCCAGGTCGTCCTGAGTGGTCAGTGGAATCACCAGCTGCAGGAAGAAAAGACAACGTTGTTGTTGACATTGATTATTTCAAAGGTCGATCAATAGAATGAGCGCCTGTCCAAAAGGCTCCTCGCCTCGTTGTTGGTGTAGTGAAGGTCCATCGTCTGACCGAACGCCACTTTGGCTTTCGCCTTCAGGTCGTCCAGCTTGACGGGTCGAGGGAACTGTAGGATCCTAAGGAGGGGAGGAAAGGTCAGAGGTCGCGGCTGCAGGTCAGCGTGGACAACATTAAAGTGGTGGAACTGGCCCTCACCTCTTCTCCCCTTTGAACTCGAACTTCACTCTGACGTCGTTCTGTCGGAGAGACACACCACACGGGAGGAATGAGAACACATGTTGTTGTTGACAGACATGCCTGCATCCGTCGCCGTGGTTACCTGGTTCTTGGGCGAGGAGGCTTTGGGTTTGCCGAGGTCCGACAGGAACATGGCAGGACGGCTGGAGCGGTGCAGTTCGGCCAAGTCCTGCATGATCGAGTTCAGCGCCTCCTGCTCATCTGGGTGAGGACAAAGATCGATTAAACGCAGCTCATCACTTCAACCTAAAACAGGTCAAATATATAAACCTAAAAGGTACAGTTTAGTTAACCGGAAATCATTGTTGCTCCATGTAAACTGTGATTTATTTGTAATCCTCTTTTATCGTCTTTCAAGATCGGCAGCAAGAACGCGTTATGGGCAAAGAAGTGAAGGCTTGACTATCTACACACACACACACACACACACATACCCATCATCATGGCACGCCGATTGACCCAGGAGGCCAGGAAAGAGGATTCTCCCATCAAAGGGATTCCTTTCTCCTGCAACAGCAAAAGACAACATGAAGCTGGAGCCTGATCAGCTGATCTGTGCACAGTGAATCTCTCACGGAGCTGATATGTAAACAATAACATCACGTTTACTGTAAAACATCGGCCCAGTGCTGGTTACGTTGGAGGAAATCATTTAGATGGAGGTTGTTCATAGTGGGACATGGAACTGGTCATCTGGCCAGGTGGGTGTAAATATGGAGACATAAAATCACACATCCTGTGATCAATGATATTATTTATATGGGTGATGGAAAGGTAGTCTTCTTAATTACAGTGTGAATGTTTTAGTTTTAAAAAAAGACAGAAAACAGTTTCCCAACAGAACTGACAGTAGTTCTATTATTATTATTATTATTATTATTATGACAGTAGTATGTCTATTATTATTATGACAGTAGTATGTCTATTATTATTATTATGACAGTAGTATGGCTCTATTATTATTATTATTATTATGACAGTAGTATGGCTTTATTATTATTATTATGACAGTAGTATGTCTATTATTATTATTATGACAGTAGTATGGCTCTATTGTTATTATTATTATTATGACAGTAGTATGGCTCTATTATTATTATTATTATTATGACAGTAGTATGGCTTTATTATTATTATTATGACAGTAGTATGGCTCTATTATTATTATTATTATTATTATTATTATGACAGTAGTATGGCTCTATTATTATTATTGTTATTATTATTATGACAGTAGTATGGCTCTATTATTATTATTATTGTTATTATTATTATGACAGTAGTATGGCTCTATTATTATTATTATTATTATGACAGTAGTATGGCTCTATTATTATTATTGTTATTATTATTATGACAGTAGTATGGCTATATTATTATTATTGTTATTATTATTATGACAGTAGTATGGCTCTATTATTATTATTATTATTATTATTATTATTATGACAGTAGTATGGCTCTATTATTATTATTATTGTTATTATTATTATGACAGTAGTATGGCTCTATTATTATTATTGTTATTATTATTATGACAGTAGTATGGCTCTATTATTATTATTATTGTTATTATTATTATGACAGTAGTATGGCTCTATTATTATTATTGTTATTATTATTATGACAGTAGTATGGCTCTATTATTATTATTGTTATTATTATTATGACAGTAGTATGGCTCTATTATTATTATTATTATTGTTATTATTATTATGACAGTAGTATGGCTTTATTATTATGGCTCTATTGTTATTATTATTATGACAGTAGTATGGCTTTATTATTATGGCTCTATTGTTATTATTATTATGACAGTAGTATGGCTTTATTATTATGGCTCTATTATTATGACAGTATTATGGCTCTATTGTTATTATTATTATGACAGTAGTATGGCTTTATTATTATGGCTCTATTGTTATTATTATGACAGTAGTATGGCTCTATTATTATTATTATTATTATTATGACAGTGGTATGGCTTTATTATTATGGCTCTATTGTTATTATTATTATGACAGTAGTATGGCTCTATTATTATGGCTCTATTATTATGACAGTATTATGGCTCTATTGTTAATATGACAGTAGTATGGCTTTATTATTATGTCTCTATTGTTATTATTATTATGACAGTAGTATGGCTCTATTATTATGGCTCTATTATTATTATGACAGTAGTATGGCTCTATTATTATGGCTCTATTATTATTATGACAGTAGTATGGCTCTATTATTATTATGACAGTAGTATGGCTCTATTATTATGGCTCTATTATTATTATGACAGTAGTATGGCTCTATTATTATGGCTCTATTATTATGACAGTATTATGGCTCTATTGTTAATATGACAGTAGTATGGCTTTATTATTATGTCTCTATTGTTATTATTATTATGACAGTAGTATGGCTCTATTATTATGGCTCTATTATTATTATGACAGTATTATGGCTCTATTACGATGGCTCTATTATTATTATTATGACAGTATTATGGCTCTATTGTTATTATTATTATGACAGTAGTATGGCTTTATTATTATGGCTCTATTATTATTATTATGACAGTAGTATGGCTTTATTATTATGGTTCTATTGTTATTATTATTATTATGACAGTAGTATGGCTCTATTGTTATTATTATTATTATGACAGTAGTATGGCTCTATTGTTATTATTATTATTATGACAGTAGTATGGCTCTATTGTTATTATTATGACAGTAGTATGGCTCTATTGTTATTATTATTATTATGACAGTAGTATGGCTCTATTGTTATTATTATGACAGTAGTATGGCTCTATTGTTATTATTATTATTATTATTATGACAGTAGTATGGCTTTATTATTATTATTGTTATGACAGTTTTATGGCTCTATTATTATGACAGTTGTATGGCTGAATTATAGCTGATTTAAAGCAGTATTATGGCAGTATTACGGGTGATTTATGGCAGTATTATGGTAACATTAGGTCTGAATTATGGCAGTATTGTGGCAGTATTGTGGCAGTATTGTGGCAGTATTGTGGCAGTATTGTGGTAGTATTATGGCAGTATTGTGGTAGTATTGTGGCAGTATTGTGGCAGTATTGTGGTAGTATTGTGGTAGTATTGTGGCAGTATTGTGGTAGTATTGTGGTAGTATTATGGTAGTATTGTGGTAGTATTGTGGCAGTATTGTGGTAGTATTGTGGCAGTATTGTGGTAGTATTGTGGTAGTATTGTGGCAGTATTGTGGTAGTATTGTGGCAGTATTGTGGTAGTATTGTGGTAGTATTGTGGCAGTATTGTGGTAGTATTGTGGCAGTATTGTGGTAGTATTGTGGTAGTATTGTGGCAGTATTGTGGTAGTATTGTGGCAGTATTGTGGTAGTATTGTGGCAGTATTGTGGCAGTATTGTGGTAGTATTGTGGTAGTATTATGGTAGTATTGTGGCAGTATTGTGGTAGTATTGTGGCAGTATTGTGGTAGTATTGTGGCAGTATTGTGGCAGTATTGTGGCCTCCTATGGTGGATAACTAACGTTAGCTTTAAGCCCCGCATGCTAAAAATCCCTAACAACTGTTGCTAACGTAATGTGCCCCTCCAAGCCTACCGTAAGACAAAACGTCCCGACTGAACGATTCGGCGTGTTTGATATAATCGATATATAATCGATAAACAACAGGAGAAAGCAGATCTGTCTGGCGGAAGGAGCGAACAGCTTCTCGCTAGCAGAGACATCAGGAAGTTGTCAAGCTAAGCTAATGCCGTAAAAAAGCCAGAAAATAAGATGACTTTTACGACACATCTGGAGCGGGCGGCTTGGTCGTCGTCCCCTCACCTGGTGGCGGGTTGCACCAGTCCACAGGGCCGGTGACAGGAGCCCCGGGCCCCGCGGAGAGGAAGCAGAAGTTTGGCACTCCGGTCCCAACTTTCACTCGAGTCCTGCGGGGCCACGACGACGAGGCCCGACGGGGGTCAGCGGAGCCCACTGGGTCTTTCCGGGCGGAGAGACGACAAGATGAACGGTTCACCCGACGAAAGTATCCCCGTGTGCGTGTGCGTGGGAACAAAAGAGCCAAAGTTAACCGACGGCGTCCATTTGTTTGCGCTTCAAGAGCCTGGTTGACTGTAGCTCCGCTCGCTGTTGTCCCTCCCGGTCGCGTCAAGCTAACGGGCGTTAAACAGGGGGATACCGGAAGTGGACATATTTTGCTGGCAAAATAAAACAACTGATGTCTCGCGAATGTCTTACCCATATTTCCTCTGTTCAGATAAGATATGATAAGATAAGATAATCATGTATTAGTCCCACGGCGGGGACATTTAAAGGATTTACAGCAGTATAGAAATAACAATAGACATAGTAAAAATAAACAAGTTCAAAACAGATATTATAAATAAGCCAATAAGCAATAAAAAAAACAGTAATATAAAAGAGTAAATAATAGACAAAGATGAAATATTTAAATATACAGACGTAATAACTATTATAACAAATGTTATGTTGACAACACTTACCCGGAAATGTGTCTTGTACATGTACTTTAACCCCCGACACCTTGTTGTAGGAATTATTATATTGAGTTACTTTAACAGCAGTGTTCCAGTGTATGTGTCTGGGGCTTTTATTGTGAAGGATTAAACGCAAAGAATTGTTGTAAGAGGGGCTGTAAATAATGAAATAAAGTGTTATTATTGTATTGAGATATATATATATATATTCCTGGATCACGATTGAAACCTGTCAAATGATTACGTTTAAATAGCTGTTATGCTAAGTCATATTTATCTTATTATAATGACTTTCATGATCTTTCTTTTTTCAAAGAATGTTCATAATAATTTGATATTGTTGTTGTACAAAAAAAAAATACTTCCTCGTCTTATTTTGAAGGAAACTATTCCCGACGTCACTTCCAGCGGAAGTTGAGAATTCTCACAACATCGAGCTAGAGTTGCGACCGAAGGCTAGCCTCATCTATTGTCAATCACGTTGACGTCCCACACGGAGGAGAAACATGTCCGATACGGTGAGAAAGAAGCTCCGGGGGGGCTCGACAGTTCTGGGGCTGCTCGCGAGGGGAAAGAGGACATATTATGGTCTGTTAGCGGCTTCTTCGTATCCGGTTCAACAGCATGCTAACGGTTAGCTCCTGTAGCTTCAGGCCCATGGAGCTCTGCTTAAAGACCTGTTCAGCTATAACACTGTAATCGATACCGGAACTTCTGATCGATACGTAACGGTCCCGTGTGTGAACAGCGACGTTAAGCCCGCGTGCCTATTCATAATGTGTGTGTGGCGTTTACATGTTTATTTGTTGTTGTTGTTGTTTAGGAGACAAAACCATCCAGCCAAGATGGGGGTGAAAAGAAGGATGGAGAGTACATCAAGTTAAAAGTGATTGGTCAGGTGTGTATCAATGCACTCATAACGACCACCACATAACATGAACACGAGGGGGGGGGGGGGGGGGGGGGGGGGGGGGGGGGGGGGGGTGAGTGTGTGTTGTGGTGTGATGTGTGTTGTGGTGTGATGTGTGTGTGTGTGTGTGTGTGTGTGTGGTGTGTGTGTTGTGTGTGTTGTGTATATCGTGTGTGGTGTGGTGTGGTGTGTTGTGTGTGTTGTGTGTGTTGTGTGTGATGTGTGTGTTGTGTGTGTTGTGTATATCGTGTGTGGTGTGTGGTGTGGTGTGGTGTGTTGTGTGTGGTGTGTTGTGTGTGTTGTGTGTGTTGTGTGTGTTGTGTGTGATGTGTGTGTTGTGTGTGTTGTGGAGGCTGAGCTGCACACAAAAAGGTAACTTCCACTCAAAAAAGATATGAATGAATGAAACTACAGTATTTAAACTGTAACATGTCCTGGAGGGGATTTGTTTGTGTGTTGTTGTTTTCTGCGGCCTCCTTCCAGTAATGTTGTTGTTGTTGTTGTTGTCTCCGTCTCCTCTCCGCTCACAGGACAGCAGTGAAATCCACTTTAAGGTGAAAATGACGACACACCTGAAGAAGCTGAAGGAGTCTTACAGCCAGAGACAGGTCTGTGCTCTGTTCCCTTTGACGGGCCGCAGCAGAGGCCGTTGTTGTTGGTGTTGTTGTTGGTGTTGTTGTTGTTATTGGTGTTGTTATTGGTGTTGTTTGTGTGTTAAAGGGAGTTCCAGCCAGCACGCTACGGTTTCTGTTTGAAGGTCAGAGAATCGCAGACAACCAAACTCCCAAAGAGGTAAAGATGTCCTTCTTTCCTTCTCTCCTTCTTTCCTCCTCTCCTTCTCTCCTCCTCTCCTTCTTTCCTCCTCTCCTCCTTTCCTCCTCTCCTCCTCTCCTTCTCTCCTTCTTTCCTCCTCTCCTTCTCTCCTCCTCTCCTTCTTTCCTCCTCTCCTCCTTTCCTCCTCTCCTCCTCTCCTTCTCTCCTTCTTTCCTCCTCTCCTTCTCTCCTCCTCTCCTTCTTTCCTCCTCTCCTTCTTTCCTCCTCTCCTCCTTTCCTCCTCTCCTCCTCTCCTTCTCTCCTTCTTTCCTCCTCTCCTTCTCTCCTCCTCTCCTTCTTTCCTCCTCTCCTTCTTTCCTCCTCTCCTCCTCTCCTTCTCTCCTTCTTTCCTCCTCTCCTTCTCTCCTTCTTTCCTCCTCTCCTTCTCTCCTCCTCTCCTCCTCTCCTTCTTTCATCCTCTCCTTCTTTCCTCCTCTCCTCCTCTCCTTCTCTCCTTCTTTCCTCCTCTCCTTCTCTCCTTCTTTCCTCCTCTCCTTCTCTCCTCCTCTCCTTCTTTCCTCCTCTCCTCCTCTCCTTCTCTCCTCCTCTCCTTCTCTCCTCCTCTCCTCCTCTCCTTCTTTCCTCCTCTCCTTCTTTCCTCCTCTCCTCCTCTCCTTCTCTCCTTCTTTCCTCCTCTCCTCCTCTCCTTCTCTCCTTCTTTCCTCCTCTCCTCCTCTCCTTCTCTCCTCCTCTCCTCCTCTCCTTCTTTCCTCCTCTCCTTCTTTCCTCCTCTCCTTCTTTCCTCCTCTCCTCCTCTCCTTCTCTCCTTCTTTCCTCCTCTCCTCCTCTCCTTCTCTCCTTCTTCCTCCTCTCCTCCTCTCCTTCTCTCCTCCTCTCCTCCTCACCTTCTTTCCTCCTCTCCATCTCTCCTTCTTTCCTCCTCTCCTTCTCTCCTTCTTTCCTCCTCTCCTTCTCTCCTCCTCTCCTCCTCTCCTTCTTTCCTCCTCTCCTTCTTTCCTCCTCTCCTTCTTTCCTCCTCTCCTCCTCTCCTTCTCTCCTTCTTTCCTCCTCTCCTTCTCTCCTTCTTTCCTCCTCTCCTTCTCTCCTCCTCTCCTTCTTTCCTCCTCTCCTCCTCTCCTTCTCTCCTTCTTTCCTTCTCTCCTTCTTTCCTCCTCTCCTCCTCTCCTTCTCTCCTTCTTTCCTCCTCTCCTCCTCTCCTTCTCTCCTTCTTTCCTCCTCTCCTTCTCTCCTCCTCTCCTTCTTTCCTCCTCTCCTTCTTTCCTCCTCTCCTCCTCTCCTCCTCTCCTTCTTTCCTCCTCTCCTTCTTTCCTCCTCTCCTCCTCTCCTCCTCTCCTCCTCTCCTTCTCTCCTTCTTTCCTCCTCTCCTTCTCTCCTCCTCTCCTCCTCTCCTTCTCTCCTTCTTTCCTCCTCTCCTCCTCTCCTTCTCTCCTTCTTTCCTCCTCTCCTTCTCTCCTTCTTTCCTCCTCTCCTTCTCTCCTCCTCTCCTCCTCTCCTTCTTTCATCCTCTCCTTCTTTCCTCCTCTCCTCCTCTCCTTCTCTCCTTCTTTCCTCCTCTCCTTCTCTCCTTCTTTCCTCCTCTCCTTCTCTCCTCCTCTCCTTCTTTCCTCCTCTCCTTCTCTCCTCCTCTCCTTCTCTCCTCCTCTCCTCCTCTCCTTCTTTCCTCCTCTCCTTCTTTCCTCCTCTCCTCCTCTCCTTCTCTCCTTCTTTCCTCCTCTCCTCCTCTCCTTCTCTCCTTCTTTCCTCCTCTCCTCCTCTCCTTCTCTCCTCCTCTCCTCCTCTCCTTCTTTCCTCCTCTCCTTCTTTCCTCCTCTCCTTCTTTCCTCCTCTCCTCCTCTCCTTCTCTCCTTCTTTCCTCCTCTCCTCCTCTCCTTCTCTCCTTCTTTCCTCCTCTCCTCCTCTCCTTCTCTCCTCCTCTCCTCCTCTCCTTCTTTCCTCCTCTCCTTCTCTCCTTCTTTCCTCCTCTCCTTCTCTCCTTCTTTCCTCCTCTCCTTCTCTCCTCCTCTCCTCCTCTCCTTCTTTCCTCCTCTCCTTCTTTCCTCCTCTCCTTCTTTCCTCCTCTCCTCCTCTCCTTCTCTCCTTCTTTCCTCCTCTCCTTCTCTCCTTCTTTCCTCCTCTCCTTCTCTCCTCCTCTCCTTCTTTCCTCCTCTCCTCCTCTCCTTCTCTCCTTCTTTCCTTCTCTCCTTCTTTCCTCCTCTCCTCCTCTCCTTCTCTCCTTCTTTCCTCCTCTCCTCCTCTCCTTCTCTCCTTCTTTCCTCCTCTCCTTCTCTCCTCCTCTCCTTCTCTCCTCCTCTCCTTCTTTCCTCCTCTCCTTCTTTCCTCCTCTCCTCCTCTCCTCCTCTCCTTCTTTCCTCCTCTCCTTCTTTCCTCCTCTCCTCCTCTCCTTCTCTCCTTCTTTCCTCCTCTCCTTCTCTCCTCCTCTCCTTCTTTCCTCCTCTCCTCCTCTCCTTCTTTCCTCCTCTCCTCCTCTCCTCCTCTCCTCCTCTCCTCCTCTCCTTATTTCCTCCTCTCCTTCTTTCCTCCTCTCCTTCTCTCCTCCTCTCCTTCTTTCCTTCTCTCCTCCTCTCCTTCTTTCCTCCTCTCCTCCTCTCCTTCTTTCCTCCTCTCCTCCTCTCCTTCTTTCCTCCTCTCCTTCTCTCCATCTCTCCTCCTCTCCTTCTTTCCTTCTCTCCTCCTCTCCTTCTTTCCTCCTCTCCTCCTCTCCTTCTTTCCTTCTCTCCTCCTCTCCTTCTTTCCTTCTCTCCTCCTCTCCTTCTTTCCTTCTCTCCTCCTCTCCTTCTTTCCTCCTCTCCTCCTCTCCTTCTTTCCTTCTCTCCTCCTCTCCTTCTTTCCTTCTCTCCTTCTCTCCTTCTTTCCTCCTCTCCTTCTCTCCTTCTTTCCTCCTCTCCTCCTCTCCTCCTCTCCTTCTTTCCTTCTCTCCTCCTCTCCTTCTTTCCTCCTCTCCTCCTCTCCTTCTTTCCTTCTCTCCTCCTCTCCTTCTTTCCTTCTCTCCTCCTCTCCTTCTTTCCTCCTCTCCTCCTCTCCTTCTTTCCTTCTCTCCTCCTCTCCTTCTTTCCTCCTCTCCTCCTCTCCTTCTTTCCTCCTCTCCTTTCTTTGAGGTTTCCTAAAGCTTGATGAGAATTCTGTTTCTTTCACCTGTTTTTTGGCATCTTGAACAACATTTTGTGATATTCTCAACTGCACGATAAGAAAATCTATTTCAAAAGTGTTTTTTTCTCTCAACGTGCAGCGCATGCTTTTCATTTAAAAAACAAACCACAATGTTGTTGTTGGTTTTAGAGCGTTGACAGCTGTGAAATAAACAAACACGGAGCCCCTCTGTGGTTGACATCAGCTACGTGAGTGTCAACAGTGTGCCTTGTGTGTTCCTCCAGCTGGGCATGGAGGACGAGGACGTCATCGAGGTCTATCAAGAACAGACCGGCGGGCTTCGGAAGGACTAAACACATTTCTACTTTCCTTTTTCTTATTTTGTATTTGATTTTCTATGTATGTACGTATTTGTGTTCAGCTTCAAACCATCTGGATCAAACTCTGTGAGGAAAGGGGACGGGCGGCGCAGGTGTGCCCGCCCGGTTGCCCCCGGCAACCGCCTACGACGCGTGTGTCGCGCCGACGTTTTCATGACGTTTCTTTTGGGGCGTCGGCAGAAGCAAACGATGCATTCAAGGAACAGTTCAACGGGAACACTTCTCATTACAGTTATTAGTTATTATCCCGATGGCTTCGTGTCAGCTTTAGAGGAAGAATTAATTAAAAGCAGACGCATCCTTTTATAATTTTACAGTTCGCATCAAGGGACCAATAAGTTTATTATTTCCTTATTCGTCTTCTCTGGTTCAGTTTCTGGAGCGTTCGTAATAACCAGATTAAATAAGGAAGCTGCCCCGTGTGGTTTTGGGGATTCTTTTGACATCCGTTGATTGTAAATGTTTTGGCTTTGATTTAAGAAGCCGTTATTTGACTGATATGATGATATGGACACTATTAGAGATATTAATATATCGAGGAGCTCCTCGACGTCTGAGGTCCGCTGAGCCGACGGGTCTTTGGATGCGCTGTTCCTTTAAATCTGTGTTTGACCTCCGGGTTCTCTTGATGGCGTTCCACACGTCTTCGGTTTCCTGCGAGGAAACGGCTCCCGTCATTAAATTGTTAAAAAAACCATAATAATATTTTACATTTCAACAACCCATTTAAAAGATAGTTGTGCTTCATGTTGTGTTCTCTATTATGGTCTGTTTGAATGTATCTGCAGTGTCGTCTTTATTTATACTGAGGGGTTCTGTAATGATATATCTAAATACATATATATATATATATATATATATATATACCCCATATGGAGATATCTTTTGCTTGCTGACAGTTATACTTTGTTTTAAACTCGGTTCTTCAAGGGAACCTCGAACCATGTTCTCCTGTCTCAGCTTTACAGCTTTTCTTTGTGTTTTTGGAAAGAAACTCTCGCTGCTGGAGGAAGTTCCTCAAGGAGGTCGGACTCATGAGCAGCCACACACACACACATGTTGTCTCACACACATGTTGTCTCACACGCACGTTGTCTCACACACATGTTGTCTCACACACACTTGTTGTCTCACACACGCACACATGTTGTCTCACACACATGTTGTCTCACACACGCACATGTTGTCTCACACACACACACGTTGTCTCACACACACACACCTGGTTCAAGCTGCAGTGAGGCATCCAGAAACATGGCAGGAAGCTGCTTTTAAAGAGCGTTCCTTTCCTCAATGAAGACGCGTCGTCATATTCACTTGTCTTTAAGAAGTCGTTCCTCACGTGCACTCTGAGCCCAGAGTGCACGTTGAGCCGTGACACTGCCCCCAGTGGGCGACTGCTCACCACGAGAGGAAGGTTGATTCAGATTGTTTGAAATGCTGCTGATGAGCTTGTTGCTTTTTTTTTTTTTTTGAATAAAATATTTAAGAAAATACTTCTGTTGTCCTTTTTATTCTTATTTATTGTAACGGTGTCAGTTGAAGGAAAGTAAACATAAACAACATATGTACATGTAAAAGTGTTCTTTCTTTTCTTTCTTCAGTTTAATCCCATTTTAAAGTTCACGAGTCCAAACAGACGGATCACAAGTGTTCCTGAGACTCAAAGGCCGGGTTGTCCTTCCCGGCCCCCCCTGGTGGTGACGAGTCCGGGTGCCGTGACCCCGCCGGTGACCTGTACGTACAGAAGACGACGCCGGAGGCGACCATGAGGACGGTCCCCACCAGCCCCACAAAGATGCCCCACCCCACGTGTTGAGAATCCGGAGCCGGGGGCATCTTGAACCTGGGGGGGAACCCGATGGTCTCAGGTTCCACAGGAGAGGCGTGAGCGGCGGCCAGCAGGCACAGAGCGCCGGCGGCGACGAAGGCGGAGCGGATCGGGGAGCTCCTCCCCATCCCGAAGTGTGCGTTCCTCAAGGCGTAGACGAAGGCGGAGCGGATCGGGGAGCTCCTCCCCATCCCGAAGTGTGCGTTCCTCAAGGCGTAGACGAAGGCGGAGCGGATCGGGGAGCTCCTCCCCATCCCGAAGTGTGCGTTCCTCAAGGCGTAGACGAAGGCGGAGCGGATCGGGGAGCTCCTCCCCATCCCGAAGTGTGCGTTCCTCAAGGCGTAGACGAAGGCGGAGCGGATCGGGGAGCTCCTCCCCATCCCGAAGTGTGCGTTCCTCAAGGCGTAGACGAAGGCGGAGCGGATCGGGGAGCTCCTCCCCATCCCGAAGTGTGCGTTCCTCAAGGCGTAGACGAAGGCGGAGCGGATCGGGGAGCTCCTCCCCATCCCGAAGTGTGCGTTCCTCAAGGCGTAGACGAAGGCGGAGCGGATCGGGGAGCTCCTCCCCATCCCGAAGTGTGCGTTCCTCAAGGCGTAGACGAAGGAGGCGTTCCCGCCGAGCCCCGCCAGCAGCGACAGGAGCATGAGGACCTGGCCCGCCGTGAAGGCCTCCGTCGGGCCCATGGACTCGCAGTGCATGAGCAGCAGGCCGGGGGTCACCTGTGTCACCTGGGTCACCTGTGTCACCTGGGTCACTGTGTCATCTGTGTCACCTGGGTCACCTGGGTCACTGTGTCACCTGGGTCACCTGTGTCACCTGTGTCACCTGTGTCACCTGGGTCACCTGGGTCACCTGGGTCACTGTGTCACCTGGGTCACCTGTGTCACCTGTGTCACCTGTGTCACCTGGGTCACCTGGGTCACCTGTGTCACCTGTGTCACCTGGGTCACCTGGGTCACTGTGTCATCTGTGTCACCTGGGTCACCTGGGTCACTGTGTCACCTGGGTCACCTGTGTCACCTGTGTCACCTGTGTCACCTGGGTCACCTGGGTCACCTGTGTCACCTGGGTCACCTGGGACACTGTGTCACCTGTGTCACCTGGGTCACTGTGTCACCTGTGTCACCTGGATCACCTGGGTCACTGTGTCACCTGGGTCACTGTGTCATCTGTGTCACCTGGGTCACCTGGGTCACTGTGTCACCTGGGTCACCTGGGTCACTGTGTCACCTGGGTCACCTGGGTCACCTGTGTCACCTGTGTCACCTGGGTCACTGTGTCACCTGGGTCACCTGGGTCACCTGTGTCACCTGGGTCACTGTGTCACCTGGGTCACCTGGGTCACCTGTGTCACCTGTGTCACTGTGTCACCTGGGTCCCTGGGTCACCTGGGTCACTTGTGTCACCTGGGTCACCTGGGTCACCTGGGTCACCTGTGTCACCTGGGTCACCTGGGTCACCTGTGTCACCTGGGTCACCTGGGTCACCTGGGTCACCTGTGTCACCTGTGTCACCTGGGTCACTGTGTCACCTGTGTCACCTGGGTCACCTGGGTCACCTGTGTCACCTGGGTCACTGTGTCACCTGGGTCACCTGGGTCACCTGTGTCACCTGTGTCACTGTGTCACCTGGGTCCCTGGGTCACCTGGGTCACTTGTGTCACCTGGGTCACCTGGGTCACCTGGGTCACCTGTGTCACCTGGGTCACCTGGGTCACCTGTGTCACCTGGGTCACCTGGGTCACTGGGTCACCTGGGTCACCTGTGTCACCTGTGTCACCTGTGTCACCTGGGTCACTGTGTCACCTGGGTCACCTGGGTCACCTGGGTCACCTGTGTCACCTGTGTCACTGTGTCACCTGTGTTCACACAGTTTATTTGAGGATTTTCAGTTTCAGTTTTATTCACCGTATGCTTCCTTTGGGCAATATTATCAGAAAACACTCCATAAACCTTAATTATTATGCATATGATACTCCATCCATCCATCCATTATCAGCTCTTATCCGGGGTCGGGTCGCGGTGGCAGCAGGTTCAGCAGGCCGACCCAGGCCTCCCTCTCACCCGCAGCACTTTCCAGCTCATTCTGGGGGATCCCGAGGCGTTCCAAGGCCAGCCGGGAGATATAATCCCTCCAGCGTGTCCTCGGTCTTCCCCGGGGCCTCCTACCAGTTGGACGTGCCCGGAAAACCTCTAATGGGAGGCGTCCAGGAGGCATCCTGACTAGATGAACCACCTCAGCTGACTCCTTTGGACACGAAGGAGCAGCGACTCGACTCCGAGCTCCCCCCTGATGTCCGAGCTCCTTACCCTATCTCTAAGGCTGAGCCCGGCCACCCTACGGAGGAAGCTCATTTCGGCCGCTTGTATCCCAGATCTCGTTCTTTCGGTCACGACCCAGAGTTCGTGACCATAGGTGAGGGTTGGAACGTAGACCGACCAGTAAATGGAGAGCTTTGCCTTCCGGCTCAGCTCCCTCTTCACCAAGACGGACCGGTACAGCGCCTGTTTTACTGCTGCAGCCGCACCGATCCGCCTGTCGATCTCCAGCTCCACCTTACCCTCACTCGTGAACAAGACCCCGAGATACTTGAACTCCTTCGCTTGGGGTAGGCAGTTTGCCCCCACCTGGAGGGAGCAATCCGCCGGTTTCCGGCAGAGCACCATGGCCTCAGATTTGGAGGTGCTAACTCTCATCCCTGCCGCTTCGCACTCGGCTGCAAAACGCCCCAGTGAATGCTGGAGGTCACGGTCCGAGGAGGCAAACAGGACCACATCATCCGCAAACATCAGAGAGGCGATCCCGAGACTCCCGTATGATACTCAATTATATCTATTAGTATATCTATTATCATCTATTGTTATATATGTATTATTATATCTATTAATATACATTTTATTATATCTATTAATATATATTTTATTATATCTATTATTATCTATTGTTATATATGTATTAATACATCTATTATTATATCTATTATTTTATCTATTATTATCTATTGTTATATATTTATTATTATATCTATTAATATATATTATATACATTATCTATTGTTATATATTTATATATATATTATATATATATTTATTATTATATCTATTAATATATATATTATTATATATGTATTATTAGTATATGTATTAATATATATATATATATTATATATATTCATGTGATCCTGATCCTTTACCCAACAGGTGCAGTAAAAGTGGGTTCACAGCGTGGGGTTGTGAAAGTGTGACAGGATGTTGCGCAATACATTACAAATCTATATATATACAGTATATATATATATACATATATATATCTATATATATATAGATCCAAAGAAACTCTTTATTTCAGAGTGTATTTAATAGAGTTTAACTGTGTGCTGTTTTACCTTGACGTTTCCCAGAAGGCCGTTCCTGCTGTTCTGGGATCAGATCTATGAATAACCTTCTCGCTCCAAAGCAAACATGAACACCATAAACTGTTTCAAAGGTTGCTTCAGGGCCGTAAACGGAAGGCAAGATGATGATGAAGGTTGACCTTCATGATAATAATGTGCTTTGACCTTCAGACACGTTCAGTCTGTAGTTGAATTGTGAATATTCATACCCACAATGATCACAAGAACATCTGCTTTTTGCTTTCATCACAATTCGTTTGTTGAACATAAATCTTAAAAGGAGTTCAAACTTGCCGTTCATGAATTTGCTTCTCGGCCTCTTAGCCGAGCGTGAAACTGGACGAAGATGATGAAGAAGAAGAGGAAGATGATGAAGATGATGAAGAAGAGGAAGATGAAGAAGAACACTGGTTCCGCTGAACACTAAATATGAAGCTTCTTCTACTCTGAAGTTTGGCTTCACTAAAATAATGAAAATACACATTCAGTGGTTTTCTGAAATCTAGTTGGGTAGTCTACAAAGGACTCTTATGAGGGGTCTAAAAAGGACTTGTATCAGAGGTCTACAAAGGACTCTTATGGAGTCTACAAAGCACACGTATGGGGTTTACAAAGGACTCGTATGGGGGTCTACAAAGGACTCGTATCATTGGTCTACAAAGCACACATATGGGGTTTACAAAGGACTCGTATGGGGTTCTACAAAGGACTTGTATGGGGTTTACAAAGGACTCGTATCATGGATCTACAAAGGACTCGTATGGGGGTTTACAAAGGACTCGTATCATGGGTCTACAAAGGACCTGTATGGGGGTTCTACAAAGGACTCGTATGGGGTTTACAAAGGACTCATATCGGGAGTCTACAAAGGACTTGTATGGGGTTTACAAAGGACTTGTATGGGGTTTACAAAGGACCTGTATGGGGGTTCTACAAAGGACTCGTATGGGGTTTACAAAAGACTCGTATGGGGTTCTACAAAGGACTTGTATGGGGTTCTACAAAGGACTTGTATGGGGTCTACAAATGACTTGTATGGGTCTACAAAGGACTCGTATGGGGTTCTACAAAGGACTTGTATGGAGTTCTACAAAGGACTCATATCGGGAGTCTACAAAGGACTTGTATGGGGTCTACAAAAGACTCGTATGGGGTTCTACAAAGGACTTGTATGGAGTTCTACAAAGGACTTGTATGGAGTTCTACAAAGGACTTGTATGGAGTTCTACAAAGGACTCATATCGGGAGTCTACAAAGGACTTGTATGGGGTTCACAAAGGACTGGTATGGGAGGTCTACAAAGGACTAGTATGGGGTTTACAAAGGACTCGTATGGGGTTCTACAAAGGACTTGTATGGGGTTCTACAAAGGACTCATATCGGGAGTCTACAAAGGACTCGTATGGGGTTCTACAAAGGACTTGTATGGAGTTCTACAAAGGACTCATATCGGGAGTCTACAAAGGACTTGTATGGGGTTTACAAAGGACCTGTATGGGGGTTCTACAAAGGACTCGTATGGGGTTTACAAAAGACTCGTATGGGGTTCTACAAAGGACTTGTATGGGGTTCTACAAAGGACTCGTATGGGGTTTACAAAGGACTCGTATGGGGTTCTACAAAGGACTCGTATGGGGTTCTACAAAGGACTCATATCGGGAGTCTACAAAGGACTCGTATGGGGTTCTACAAAGAACTTGTATGGGGTTTACAAAGGACTTGTATGGGGTTTACAAAGGACTCGTATGGGGGTCTACAAAAGACTTGTATGGGGGTCTACAAAGGACTTGTATCATGTGTCTACAAAGGACTCGTTTGGGGGTTCTACAAAGGACTCATATCGGTTGTCTACAAAGGACTTGTATGGGAGTCTACAAAGGACTTGTATCATGGGCCTACAAAGGACTCATATGGGGGTTCTAGAAAGGACTCATATGGGGTTTACAAAGGACTCGTATGGGGTTTACAAAGGACTTGTATGGGGTTCTACAAAGGACTCATATCGGGAGTCTACAAAGGACTCGTATGGGGTTATACAAAGAACTTGCATGGGGTTTACAAAGGACTTGTATGGGGTTTACAAAGGACTCGTATGGGGGTCTACAAAGGACTTGTATCATGGGCCTACAAAGGACTCGTATGGGGGTTCTACAAAGGACTCATATGGGGTTTACAAAGGACTCGTATGGGGTTTACAAAGGACTTGTATGGGGTTCTACAAAGGACTCATATCGGGAGTCTACAAAGGACTTGTATGGGCGTCTACAAAGGACTTGTATCATGGGTCTACAAAGGACTTGAATGGGGGTTCTACAAAGGACTCGTATGGGGTTCTACAAAGGACTTGTATGGAGTTCTACAAAGGACTCATATCGGGAGTCTACAAAGGACTTGTATGGGGTCTACAAATGACTTGTATGGGGTCTACAAAGGACTCGTATGGGGTTCTACAAAGGACTTGTATGGAGTTCTACAAAGGACTCATATCGGGAGTCTACAAAGGACTTGTATGGGAGGTCTACAAAGGACGCGTATGGGGTTCTACAAAGGACTTGTATGGAGTTCTACAAAGGACTCATATCGGGAGTCTACAAAGGACTTGTATGGGAGGTCTACAAAGGACGCGTATGGAGTTCTACAAAGGACTCATATCGGGAGTCTACAAAAGACTTGTATGGGGTCTACAAATGACTTGTATGGGGTCTACAAAGGACTCGTATGGGGTTCTACAAAGGACTTGTATGGAGTTCTACAAAGGACTCATATCGGGAGTCTACAAAGGACTCATATTGGGAGTCTACAAAGGACTTGTATGGGAGGTCTACAAAGGACGCGTATGGGGGTCCAGGTGTGTACAATAAGAGGAAAAACAAAAACATCTCTCAGCTTCATCATTTTATTTCTGCGGAGGCGAAAGAGTGTGTGTGTGTGTGTGTGTGTGTGTGGGCCACACACAGCGCCCAGGCCACGCCCCCAGGCCACGGCCACTCCAGGTCATGAGCGTCACAGTGGTGGGAGGCGACAGCAGGCACGTCTTCAAAGTAACGGACAGTCATTGGCTCTTATTCTAGCATAAATTAAAGAGGTCACTCCAAAATGAGGTTGTGTGTACAAATCTAGTGAAGGGAGGTTTGTACAAGAATTTAACTGAACAGGAAGTTAAACCGGAAGTTAAACAGGAACTCTTCTCATTTCCTTAGAAAATAATACGTCAACGGGGGAAAATAAATTCCCTGTAGCAGATTTCCAATAAATAACTAAAGAATATCACTAAAGATAAAAGTTAAAACACACCCGGTGGTAATTAATTACAGCTTGTGATGCAAAAAACACTGGAAGATAACGAGAACATCTGCTCATAAATATAAGTTTAAAATCAGTGTCTGAGTATTAAACACAATATAAAATGTAATAAAACATCAGTGAACCATGAGTACATTGACTTATAGACTAATAACTCTACATTTAGGGACCTTCATGTTTATATCAAGAGTTTCTGGTGCAGAAGCAACATTAAATAATTAGTTTTATGCTCCTCTGTGAATAAAATACATTTATCATCTGGCTTTGAGCTCTTCTAGTTCACAAGCCGTCGTCTGCTCGTCAATTAAGCTTCAGGTGAGACCTGGTTCAGGTCCTGAGGCTCTGAGGGCCACCTGGGAAACGTAGTCTTCTCCCCTGCAGCTCCCCAAGGTGAGACCTGGTTCAGGTCCTGAGGCTCTGAGGGCCACCTGGGAAACATAGTCTTCTTCCCTGCAGCTCCCCAAGGTGAGACCTGGTTCAGGTCCTGAGGCTCTGAGGGCCACCTGGGAAACATAGTCTTCTTCCCTGCAGCTTCCCCAGGTGCGCGGCGGCATCAGACGGCCGGCCTCTGCTCCGGCGGAAGACTGTCCAGCAGGCACTTCAGCTGCTCCTCGCCCAGCTTGACCTTGTCCTCCAGCTTGCGCTGCTCGATGATGAGCGCCGACTTCATCTTCACGAAGTGCCGGTAGTCGTCCAGGCTGCCGGCGTCCAGGTGAGCCTCCATGATGCCGTAGACCAGCCGCTCCCGGCGGTCCAGGTTCTCCTTCAGCTCCTTGGCGTCCTCGTGCTGCCGCATCAGCAGCTTGCGCTTCTCCGTCAGGGTTCTCTGAGGAGAGGAACCAGTGTTAGTGAGGAACGGGAACGCTTGACCAGGAGTCGTGGCCCCACGTGGCCCCTCGGCCGTTACCTTCTCCTCCGCCTCCTCCTCCAGGCCGTCGAGGGCGTTCTCCACCCGGGCGAGCCGGCCCGACAGCGACAGCAGGAGGCTCACCACCTTGTCCAGGTCGCCCACGAACATGCAGAACTTGTCCAGCTGGTTGGGCCGACAGCGCCGCCGCGCGGTGGCCTCCACCTCGCGGCCCAGGGCCTCATTGTCCTCCACGTCCTCCTGCAGGAGGCGCCGCGCCTCCCGCAGCACCTCCAGCTTCCGGGCCAGGCTGGAGATCAGCTCCTGCTGGAGATCGTGAAGAACAACACACAGTCGGAGCGTTAAAAACCCCGAAGGTGAAAAGCGAGTGTGAAAATACGGGACGGCGTCTTTACCTTCTTGCGGGCGAGGTCCACCTCCAGCTCGTCCTCAGAGTCCTGCTCCTCTAGCTGCTCCTGCATGTCCTTCATCTTGATGAGGAGCTCGGCTTTGGGAGCCGATGTGTTGTAGTAGGAGGAGCTGGGCACCAGGGAGGCGGATGCAGACGAGTCCTCCTCCTCCCTCCTGACCAACACACACAGCTTTACAAGCTTTAAAATCTATACTTTTACTATATTTGCGTTCTGTTTTTAAATACCTATTGTTGATTTGGATTTTATGTTATGAAAGGTTCTTATTATCATTATTAACTAACAAGAGAAATGGTGTTAAATGTTAATTCAGAGAACAATCAACTGGAAGTCGTTTTCAATGTAATGAGACATTTGGCCACAAGAGGACAGCAGTCTATAACTCTCAGTTTCTTAATTCTTTCAGGTATTTCCTTCTTTTTTTAATAATTGTGAGACAGCAAACGTTTTTCTTTTTGTATTTACTGCACATTTATATGAATTGTATTTCTTTTCTGTTAATTCTGGTAATAATAATAAATAATTGATCAGGAGAAATGTTTTAACACTTTTTTAAATTCTGAATATAGATTGTCTTTTGACAAGCAGCTCACGGTTAATGAACAATTTAAAGATCGTGTTAAAGGTCCCACCTGTCCATGCTCCTGGGGGAAGAGGTGGGCAGTCTGGAGCCAGAGGAGGCCCTCCTGCGCTGGTGGTTCCCCTCCAGGACCTGCTCCTCCGTGGGGAAGAGTCCTTCCATCAGGTCCATGGTGGTCATCCTGCCACTCTGGTCCAAGATGTCCACCAGGGACTTGTCTTTGCCCATGATGTCCCTGGCCAGCTCCTCCCTCTTGGCGTCCTCCTCTGAGCGCCGAGCTGGACTCGACTCCTTCAGTAGCCCTGAAGCCTGAGCCGGGTCCTGGCGGGCGTAAGCGCTGAACAGGGACGAGGCCGGGCTCAGGGGGGGCACGTGGACCGGAGGCTCCGAGGCGCTGCAGGTCTCGCCGCTCTGAGGCAGGTAGGCTCGGCCCTCCCGGTGCGAGCTGCACTCGGCGTGGACGATCCTCACGGGGACTTTCCTCACCGTGTGGTTCACCTCCATCTCAGCTGGGACCCTCAGACCATTTTCAGAACTGGACCGGAAACAGATTCAATATTGAATTATCAACAATGGAGACTTTTCTGGCTTCCAAACAACTCTTTTCTCTTCGGTATCTAGTCCACGAGGTGGAGGAGGTCTGAGTCATCTCAACCTCAAAGCGTTCACATTATTCATGTTCAACTTTCTAAAATCACCCATTCAAAGCACAGAGTCTGGAAACATCAGAGCTCTTCTAATTAGAGGATGGATCTGGGAACCAGAGCTCACAGCCGCCATGTGGCTTCAGTTAGATTACAGACACAAACTCAATCTAAGCGTTTGCATATTGTTTTCTCCTCCGGTTAATTCCTTAAAGTTTTAGCACATTGTTCTGCGTCCGTCAGCCCGAACTGGTTCACCCGAAGTTCTGGTCGAACACAGAAGCTGAACCTGAAGCCCTCTTGCTAAGCGGCTTACCTGAGAGGTGAGTCATCCCGGGCGGCCGGCGGTCTGTCGGTCAGCCTCGGCGGTGCAGACTGCGGCGATGGAGACGGCGCTCGCTCCGTTGCAGGGAGAGACGGAGCAGCTGCCCGGGCGCCGAGCAGGGAGGAAGGGGGCTCCTTCTCCGGCTCGGTTCCTCCACCTCCTCGGCTCCGGCCGGCTCCAGGGCGAGCGGAGCCGGCCGAGGCGGGGCCAGCGGAGGAGGTCTGGGCAGGAGAATGGTGCCGGGACAGAGGCTCCAGCGCTGTCAGGTCCGCCTGGGCGCCAGTGAGGAATGCCAGGGAGGATGTGGTTTCTGGGCCTAAATGGGGCCTGGGCGGAGGCAGGAGGCCCTTAGTTTGTGGAAGCTGGGATGGATACTGGGATCCGGGGCCAGAGGAGTGTGTGGTGTGGTAGGGACTGGCAGCGTCTGGTCGGGGCCTGTGGTCTGTGAGGCCAGGGACCGGGCCCTCGTTCCTGGGGTCTGACGGGGCCGGCTGTGGCCTGTGGTCGGGATGGCATCGCAGCCGGCTCTCTGCTTTCCCTCTGGAGGTCAAAGTAGACAAACTGCTTCAGTAACTGTGGTAAAACATTTTTCATCTTTCTTTTTTATAAAGCTGCTCAAACAACTATATTTGGTTGTATAGCTGTGAAGAAATTTGGTTTCAAACTCAAACATCAGAAGTAGTTTTCTATGCAAAAATACAAGTACAATTTATATTCTGCAATTTTAAAAAGAAAAAATCCAAAAGCTCTTAAATTTGTAAAATAGTCCACCAGAGGTTTTTAATCTTACTTTACCTCCATGTTTACTCTACTAACATGTCTGATTGGCTCAGAGGCTTTAGGGGCGTGTTCACAGCGAGTTTAGGAACCGGCATCTCATATTTCACACAAAGAAACTAATGCTTTAGATTAATGTCACATTAAGCAGAGAAAGCGGAAACAGATAATTGTTCATTTTGAAAAGCCGCTCAAGGTTAAAATGATTTTTGTAAACGTGGGCTTGATTCCAGAAGATCCTGTTCACCTCAACATGAGCTTCAACAAAATCGAGTGAGCAGGATAATAATAATTTTCTTTTAGCTCAAACCTCACCACTCAGATCAATGTGGCGAGTGTTCCCAGGAAACAGAAATTAATATATATTAATCATACTGAACCCTTTAATTTGTGTAAAATGTGTTTATTCCACTGATTGTTGTCATTTTTGGACTGAGCAGGTTTAATCATGTTCCATCTCCATCGGCTTCTGTATTATCAATCTTTTGCATGTACACATATTGTAAAGCTTAATCTCACCTGTCAGTGCTCTGCTGGCTGAGAGGGTCTCTCCATGGGAAAGGGATGTTCTGCAAGAGAAAAGGTGAAAGACTTCTTCTACAAATCCATTCTCAAGCTTTTTGATGAAAACATGCAGTCTTAGTTTAACTTCAACTTCATTATACAGGTCCACAAACCCACCTTTGGTCTCACCTGTGTATAGAAGTCTGCAGAGGGAGACGATCGGGATCTCTCGTGGACGCACACAGCCTTCTCCTCAACATCTGCATCCAAGATGTTCTCCGCTGAGTGACACCTCCCCTGCGTCTTGGCCTCTGAGGACTTCTTCTGCTGGTTCCACGTAGCCTGGTACTCTGCGAAGGTCCCAAGCCTCTGCTGCTCTGCCAACACCTGCTTGTGTCCAGGGCTGAGGTGTTCTGCAGGTGGGCGAGCCTCCTCCTCTGCAGAGGGAGACATCTCTTTGGGTTTGACGGTCTCACCAAGGTCTGCATTCAAGTTTGCACTGGACTTCAGCACAGGCCTGGAGAACGCCGGTTTGGCCTCAAAGAACTTCTTCCGCTCTCCGAAAGACCCCGTCTGGGGTTCTCCCTCGACCCCCACCTTGTTTATCGTGTCAGGCTCTGAGAAGGAGTGCACCCTCTTGGCCATTGGGAAGCGCTTACGTCCTCTAATGCGTCCACTGGAGCGTTTAACTACCGGCACCTCTGGTCCAAGAGGCTCAAGGTCCCGTCTCTGGAAGGAGGTGGCCTGGAGGACCCTGGCCTGCGCCTCTTTCAGGTGGTCCTTGTAGGTGTTGGAGAAGGACGCACCAGAAGACATAGACGTGTTGGTGGATCTCCACTCCTCGTCCTCCTCGTTGCAGGTCAGGGTTGCAGCGCTGCGGCTCTTTTGCAGCTGGGCTCGCTTCTGCTGGATCTCATTGCGGAGGGTGGTGGCATATCGGTCGCTGCGGCGGTAAGATTTCCCACCGCCGCCGGCCGCGGTGTCCCCGGCATCCTGTGTTGCACCCGCGGTCATAGCTGCCGGTTGCCTCGCAGCCAGACTCCTACTCTCCTGGGCAAGGGAGTGGAGAAGTGGGGTTTTCAGGGGGGATATTCGGTGGTCTTCCTGCGGCACCCATGGGTCTTGGTGCCGTGAAAGACCGACCTTATGATCATTACATTGATGCGTTGCGACGTGTCTTTTCGTGTCATAAGCGTGCCCTTCGCACCTCTTTGCCGCATCCTCCTGGCTTCGGACAGACAGTTCAGAGGCTTGGCGGTCATAATGAAGACCATTCCCCAGGTTGGAATGGCCACTGCGCTCCTTGTTGTCACTATAAGGCAGCTGGGACTGAGGTAGAGAGTACTTTGTCTTACCGTTTGTCTTCAAGGAACTCGTGAAGCCTGGTTCATTGCTGTTCACCTGTTGCGGTTTCTCCATTTCCCCCCTACGGCCCTCTACTTTGCCGTGCCGAACCTGGAGCTGAGCAGTCTGAACCGAACGCTTGCTTGCCGGGCCGTAGTATCTGTTGTGCCCCCCGTTCTCCTGGTTTGGGTTTGCAGCAGAACTAGCCATGGATGCCGTGGAGTGCCGAGCGTGTTTCCGGCTGAAGATGTTTGTGGGCAGTTCCTGGAGGCTGCGATAGTAGCTTCCTACACTCTGAATCTTGGTGGGGGGTGCTGACCTGGTCTGCATGCAGAAGGGGCTTTCGTCACTGTATTGCCTCTGGTGGGCAGGTCGTTGGGTGTAATGAGACTGTCTGACGTCATTGCTGGACAGCGAGAAGAGTTTGTTGGGGTGCAGCTGGTTGTGGTTGTGGTCAGCTGCCGTGTTGGGAAGGAGGAAGTCTGTCGTGGACAAGGAGTTGAAGCAACGTCGGGCCTCCGAGGTCTTCTCCTGCTGAGATCTGAGGTTACTTTCTGTCAGTTTCTCAACGGACCTGCCGTGGGTCTTTGCTGGACCACCCGGCCCCTCGGAGTACGGGAACACCTTGGTGGCAGCAAAACTGTCACAGCGCAGGGGGGGCTGTGGAGGTGGAGACTGGGACTTCTTCTTCTCTGGTACCTGCCACATGGGGCCTACGCCGGGCCTCCCTGCGACGGAGACCCGAGAGGCCGACTGCTCCTCCCGGCCACCGTTCCCCATTGTCGGCTGCAGGTACCTGGGCCACTCCGCCTGCTGAGGCCCTTCACTGTGAAGGCCCTTGAAGAAAATGTTTTCATTGCTGGTACCCTTCCCATCAGGAGATCTGTGGTCATGGATCGGAGGGCTGGAGGCGATGGAGAAACAGCTGAACCCGGAGTCTCGTTTGCTTCCCGGTCCACAGAGCGGTTCAGCACCACTGATGTATTTAGTCGGGGAAAGACGACCTGGTGGGAAAGGGTGAGCGGGACGCTCCAGTTTCTCCATGTTGTTCCCTGAGCTCAACTGGCTGGTTAGCCGACACTGGAGGTTCTGGTCCCCTTGATCGGATGACTCTTTGGGCCTAGTGTGTATCGTCAGAAACAAAATGAGACCAAATAATAATAAAAACACAAAAGGTTCTTGAGAAGCTGAAAGAGAACCCTGAAGTCTCACCTTGCTTCATGTTTTGGCTGCCAGATCGTTGGCGCGGCGGCATCTCGCCTGGCAGGCTCCGCCTCCTCTTCCGTCAGCTTGGAGGAGTGCCAGGAATGGGGCCGTGAGTTTGGTTCATTCTTCCTGCAAAAGTCCCAGAGGACAACCAAGCACTTAAACAAGGGAGTATTTGACCTTTCAGCTGCAGAGTTCAATGGTTAAACATCTTTTTCAACACATTATATATTTTTCTAGGAATTTGTGTTCTGGCTTCTCTCTCATGGTTTTATATCCATATGGACTGAATATCTTTAGGTTTTGTACTGTTGGTCGAACAAAACCAGACATTCAAAATCATCCGTTTAGGTTTCGGTAACATCGTTCTTTCAGTTTTCAATTTGTGTGCACATTTCAAAGACGTCTGGCTTGGAAATCACATCAATTGATCATGATTTGTTTTATTATCATCCATAACATGGAAAGAACCCTGGAAAGCTGAACTGATAACATCACTGAACATGCACCACACGTGCACGTACTCTTTGAAGCGGTTCTTCCTGGAGAGCATGTTGGAAAGAGAAAAGATTTTAAACCAGAGAATATGACAACATGTCAAGATCATGACATGAACACCAACTAAAAGCTACGAGGAAGCTGAATATAACTACAAAGACAACTTTAGGAGCACAAATGTGCAAATTACATCTATAACATTGGACAAGTAGCATCCACAAGACGTAAGGAACACAAAGGAGAAGGAAGGAAGGAAGGAGCACAGGCTCCATCACTTGGGGTCAAAGCTACCGGCTAACAGAAGGACACAAGGCTGGCTGACGGTACCTCATGGAGCTGCGCAAAATCTTGGTGAGGAAGCTCCTCGCAACGTGAACCTCGGTATCTGATGGCATCGTGTGAGGGGACACAACATCCACCATTTCAGCCCTGATGGGCAGCGAGCGAGGGAAGGAGAAAGAGGAGAAGGAGGTAGGAGGTAAAGTCAGAAGACATGAAGAGAGAATAATACAATATTTATTCTAAAGCAGAAATAGGAAACCAGGGAGTCTGAGGATCAAATAGACAGCTGCAACATGGCAACCGTAAACCTGTTGGCCAATCAGAAGCCAGTGAGAGACGGATCCACAACCGCCTCCCAGTTTTAATGTGCAGCTTAAATTTGTTAAAATGGTAGAAAATAAAAGCTCTTAAACTAAGAATAAAATAAATTATGTTTCCCAAGTTCAAGTGTCAGGCGGACGTGAAATATCACAACCAAATGAGATTTCATGGGCTTTAAATTGGAAGGTGAACCCGGCCGGTCACGGTGGAGACGCTGCATTCTTTCAGCTCAGGAATGCAGGGAGGGATGCCCCCGCTCCATGAGAACCTCCCCGTTTGAGGGTCTGAAGAACATGGCCTCCCAGTCTAAGGCATGAAGAACATGGCCTCCCAGTCTGAGGGTCTGAGGGTCTGAAGAACATGGCCTCCCAGTCTAAGGCCTGAAGAACATGGCCTCCCAGTCTAAGGTCTGAGGGTCTGAAGAACATGGCCTCCCAGTCTAAGGCCTGAAGAACATGGCCTCCCAGTCTGAGGTCTGAAGAACATGGCCTCCCAGTCTAAAGTCTGAAGAACATGGCCTCCCAGTCTAAGGTCTGAGGGTCTGAAGAACATGGCCTCCCAGTCTGAGGGTCTGAAGAACATGGCCTCCCAGTCTGAGGTCTGAAGAACATGGCCTCCCAGTCTGAGGTCTGAAGAACATAGCCTCCCAGTCTGAGGTCTGAAGAACATGGCCTCCCAGTCTGAGGTCTGAAGAACATGGCCTCCCAGTCTAAGGTCTGAAGAACATGGCCTCCCAGTCTAAGGCCTGAAGAACATGGCCTCCCAGTCTAAGGCCTGAAGAACATGGCCTCCCAGTCTGAGGGTCTGAAGAACATGGCCTCCCAGTCTAAGGGTCTGAGGGCTGAGGGTCTGAAGAACATGGCCTCCCAGTCTAAGGTCTGAAGAACATGGCCTCCCAGTCTAAGGTCTGAAGAACATGGCCTCCCAGTCTGAGGGTCTGAAGAACATGGCCTCCCAGTCTGAGGTCTGAAGAACATGGCCTCCCAGTCTAAGGTCTGAAGAACATGGCCTCCCAGTCTGAGGTCTGAAGAACATGGCCTCCCAGTCTGAGGTCTAAAGAACATGGCCTCCCAGTCTGAGGTCTGAAGAACATGGCCTCCCAGTCTAAGGTCTGAAGAACATGGCCTCCCAGTCTGAGGCCTGAAGAACATGGCCTCCCAGTCTGAGGGTCTGAAGAACATGGCCTCCCAGTCTAAGGGTCTGAGGGCTGAGGGTCTGAAGAACATGGCCTCCCAGTCTAAGGTCTGAAGAACATGGCCTCCCAGTCTAAGGTCTGAAGAACATGGCCTCCCAGTCTGAGGGTCTGAAGAACATGGCCTCCCAGTCTAAGGTCTGAAGAACATGGCCTCCCAGTCTAAGGCCTGAAGAACATGGCCTCCCAGTCTGAGGGTCTGAAGAACATGGCCTCCCAGTCTAAGGCCTGAAGAACATGGCCTCCCAGTCTAAGGTCTGAAGAACATGGCCTTAGAACATGGCCTCCCAGTCTAAGGCCTGAAGAACATGGCCTCCCAGTCTAAGGCCTGAAGAACATGGCCTCCCAGTCTCAGGGTCTGAAGAACATGGCCTCCCAGTCTAAGGCCTGAAGAACATGGCCTCCCAGTCTCAGGGTCTGAAGAACATGGCCTCCCAGTCTGAGGGTCTGAGGGTGGAATAAAGAAAGCACGGCGCCTTCTTTCTGGCTTTCTCACAAAGCATGTTGAATTATATGGTTGCATGCTCATCTGACCTGCTGTGCACTATAATAATAATAACAATAATAATAATATTTTCATATTTTCCTGTGAATAAAGTTGTTCCATATCGGCTCTTTTCTTGGAAAAAAAATGTATATGTTGTGTTTGGTTCTGCACGCATTTAAATAAAAAATACTTAAATAAAAACCAAAAGGAGTTTCTATTCAGGAGGTCGGGGTGTTGCTTTGATTTTCAGGATTTTCTTTTTAATGAGCATTCATTTATAATTACAGTGACTTAATTAAGATAAAACTGTACAAATTAAAAGTTGTTGGTATAATTATTACTAATTATTAATGAGCACCTCCTTTGGCCTGAGGGAGCTTTTCTCTCCATATAAACCAACGCAGACTCAAAACAAACCCAAACGGTGTGAGAAGTTTACATTTCTTTCCCCTAAACTGTTTCTTCAACTTAAAACTCTCCCTTTGTTCAACGAGACACACAAAGTGAGAGTTGCCTCCAAACAATAGAAATGCAAATGTCACTCTTTCTAAAGCGCTGGAGGTCCGTTGTCATGGAAACGGCTGCTCAGTCACAGACTGGACTGGGAAGGAGGCGCTCACTCCCACCATAGAAACCAGTATATGTCGATATATATCTATAGATGATATAGATATATATCTACAGTATCCAGTACTGAACAGGTTAGTTGGTGAACAGAAAACTCATTTGTTCAACATTTTGACCGATTTATAAAGAACATTCTCCGGTTCTGGTTTTCTCTCTTGTTTCCATCAATATGAACTGAATATCTTTGGGTTTTGCACTGTTGGTCGAACAAAACAAGACATTCAAAATCATCCGTTTAGGTTTCGGTAACATCATTCTTTCAGTTTTCAAGATTAAATGAACAATTAGTGAATTAAAAAACAGTCAATAAGTCAAGTTACAAGCAAATCTCTTCTATGGTTTAAGTATTACACTGTGTTTATTAACACCAGCAGTAAGAACTCTAAGTCTTGTAATAAAACATAAACATGTTGATAAGGAGCTCAGCTGTTTGTCTCTAGATGAGCTGAAATGGAGAAACTTGAGGAGGAAGCGTGTCGACTTACCAACTCCCTCAGGTTTGACTCTATTTGTGTAAAACTTGTCTTTGTGCTCGACATCAGCTTTCAAAAAGGAAACTTTCACTTCACTCCATCAGAAGCACCAATAAAAAGGTCCACTTTGACACCACAGCTCCCACCAGTCTGACACCAGTCTGACACCAGTCTGAGGAATCTCCCAGCAGCAACACACTCCACCTTGGAGGAGATTTCCTCTGGATTACAAAGGGGGATTTGAGGCCAAGGGGAGGAGTTATTGTCCTGCAGCGTCCTCGCTGTAATCTATAGTGTGTTTGGGCTGCAGAGCCGCCGGGGCTGCTGGGAAAGTCAAATCTATGGGACACCACAACAGTCAGTCAGTTGGGAGAGAGAACGTTACGATGTAACAACGTAACGATGTAACAATGTAACGATGTAACAACGTAACGATGTAACAACGTAACAACGTAACGATGTAACAACGTAACGATGTAACAAGTAACGATGTAACAACGTAACAACGTAACGATGTAACGATGTAACAACGTAACGATGTAACGATGTAACGATGTAACAACGTAACGATGTAACAACGTAACGATGTAACAACGTAACGATGTAACGATGTAACGATGTAACAACGTAACGATGTAACAATGTAACGATTTAACAACGTAACAACGTAACGATGTAACAACGTAACGGCGTAACAACGTAACGATGTAACGATGTAACGACGTAACGATGTAACGACGCAACGATGTAACGACGCAACGATGTAACAACATAACGATGTAACAACGTAACGATGTAACAACGTAACGATGTAACAACGTAACGATGTAACGACGTAACAATGTAACGACGCAACGATGTAACAATGTAACAATGTAACGATGTAACGATGTAACAATGTAACGATGTAACAATGTAACAATGTAACAACGTAACGACGTAACAACGTAACGATGTAACGATGTAACGACGTAACAATGTAACGACGCAACGATGTAACAACGCAACGATGTAACAACGTAACGATGTAACAACGTAACGATGTAACAACGTAACGATGTAACAACGTAACGATGTAACGACGTAACAATGTAACGACGCAACAATGTAACAATGTAATGATGTAACAACGTAACGACGTAACGACGTAACAACGTAACGACGTAACAATGTAAAGACGCAACGATGTAACAATGTAACCACGTAACGATGTAACAACGTAACGATGTAACGATGTAACGATGTAACAATGTAACAATGTAACGACGTAACAATGTAACAATGTAACAACGTAACAATGTAACAACGTAACAATGTAACAATGTAACGACGTAACGACGTAACAATGTAACAATGTAACAATGTAACAATGTAACAATGCAACAACGTAACAATGTAACAATGCAACAACGTAACGATGCAACAACGTAACGATGTAACAACGTAACGATGTAACAACGTAACGATGTAACAATGTAACTATGTAACAATGTAACAATGTAACAATGTAACAACGTTGTACATTGTTACATCGTTACGTGGTTACATTGTTACATCGTTACGTTGTTAGATCGTAACGATGTAACAATGTAACAATGTAACCACGTAACGATGTAACAACGTAACAATGTAACAATGTAACGACGTAACAATGTAACAACGTAACGATGTAACAATGCAACAACGTAAAGATGTAACAATGTAACAACGCAACAATGTAAAGATGTAACAATGTAAAGACAATGTAACATAACAACGTAACCCAACCGCTCCCAGCACAAGCTACAAGGACGTTACTGATATCGTCTTGTGTTATTTACATTTGAGCATCAACAACAACTGTGTTTGTATTTCAACGTTTTTTCTAAAACCACATTTATGACATCAGTGTGAGAGTTTCCTCAACAATCTGGTCTCAACTTTTGGGATTATTCTCCTTATTATAACATGCAGTAATTCTATTTTCTACTATGTACAGAAGAGGGTCGACCCGGTTCTTAAGAGATCAAAACTAATGTTCCTCAGTTTAAACTTTCTCCACCAAATGACGCAACATTTCCACCTAAATATCTTACTGGTGCAGAGCTCCATGTCTCAGGGCTCTGATGTTACATTACTGGGCTCTGATCATCTCACGATGAAACTGGGTCTGGTTCCCCCGTCCTCCAGCAGGTATCTAATACTTCTGTATTCATTCCACCACCAGCTTGTTTTTCTTCTGGAGATCTACGACAGCGTCCTTGTCAGGAAACATAGCACAGACAGGAATGTTCGGGTCTGTTTTGAGAGATAGCAGCCAACGTCAGCTGAGGGGGAGGAAGGAGGGAGGAGGAGGAGGAGGGGAGGAAGATACCGAGAGACGGCTCCACCATGAAGAAACTCCTCCACTCTTGAGTTTAAAATACAGATTGTGTGAGTTTGAAGGGAAGTCGCAGCTCTAATTAGGAAACTTTTCAGGAAATAATTACCGTAGGTGTATATTATTATATACTATTATATTATTATTATTATTGGGATAATAAAGTGACTTTTGAGTCAGTTTTATCTCCTAAGTTCTCACTTTGTGTAAAAGGTGACGCACAGCCGGTTCCCCGATGTGCAGAGAGGTATTCAGCCCGTGAGCTCGATCCCGCCCCCTGAGCTCCGAACGCGGCCACAATAGAAAGTGCGAGCGTCATCGCCGCCGGGCTTATCGGTGCGCGGCTAACACAACAACAGGGAGCAGCACGACCTTTGACCCCATGCAGACCTGAAGATGAGCAACACCTGGAACATCTGGCTCTGGTCTCCCTACATCCATATATATATATATATATATATAAACTTCACCACAAGAGACTGCAACAGACAACTATTTAAATCAATTAATAAATGATTACTTGTTTATTTTCATCTCGACTGAAATTAGATTTATATTTGTTAAGTAAGAAAGAGAATCAATTTACACCGATTTTTAATGGTAGAGAATAAAATATAAATGAAACGCAAACATTTATTTTATTTTGCATTATGTGGGAGTGAAGGGTACGAAATAAATGTTGAGTATTGATGCTAAATATTAACCTTTAAAACCTGACCTGATGGGTTTTTGTCGTAATAATGTGCAGATTTTTACATTTTAAATGTGTTTCTCTGCCTTGAGAGAGACAATAATAAAAACACTAATCCAAAGACTCTGGATCTCTAAAACTAGTACATTTATAATAATCATCTGCATGCTTTCTAGTCTGAGAATAACCCGACTCCTCGTTGTCAGGCTCACATAGTGTGTGTGTGTGTGTGTGTGTGTGTGTGTGTGTGTCACACAAGGAGACGTATGAACAACAGAACTTTACCTGCTCTCAGGTGGTCCTTCCTCCCTTCACACTCATCCTCAGCGCATCAAAAGCAGTTTGTCTCTTCTTAGATTCACAGCTGATCCTTTTTGGTAAAAAGCCTCTCCTCTCCTCCTCTCTCCTCTCCTCCTCTCTCCTCTCCTCCTCTCCTCCTCTCCACTCTCCTCCTCTCCTCCTCTCCGTCTCTCCACTCTCCACCTCTCCACCTCTCCACCTCTCCACCTTTACTCCTCCTGATGTAATCAGACTCGTGATTGAATCAGAAGACTCAGAGACAGGAAGTACCTGCAAGTGAAGACATCTTTTTTATCTTCTACAAAACAAACAAGAGCGAGAAGAAGCGTCGACAGGAGCGCCCACTCTGCGCTCTTTGCGGTGGCCAAAGCCCCTGAAAACAATGGGCTCTGCTGATATGGCCTGTCCCACTAAGCAGTGTCCACTCACCTAGGCAACGTGGGCCGTACCACTGCTCCTGCAAACAGGGGAGCCCGGCCGGACTGAGGCGGCTCTCGGGGCGACCCCCAACAGCCCCCAGATGGTGAGTCTTGAAACGTGGCCTCTCACAGCGAGCCCGGCGCCCTCTGAACCCGATCAGGTCCAGAGCTCCCTCAGCTGAGGCGGGTTGTGGAGACGCGCCCCCCCCCCCCCCCCCCCCCCCCCGTGGACTCACCCCGCTCTGCAAAGCTTTGCAGCCAGTAATTGGATTCAGGCTTTAAGACTCTGTTGCCATTTGTGAGCTTATAATTCTGACAGGACATTTATAAGAGGGGGGGGGGGCAAGATAAAATAAATAACAACAAAGAAGTTAAACTAGATAACACTTGTTGGTTATTCTGTTCTTTAATCTTTGAAAACTTTTATTTTTCCCTTCTACATTTCCGTAAATTAGTTTTGATCTTCACTAGAATATAAAATAAGTAATTTTATTTGATATATTTTATTACGACAGCAGACCTTTTTCCCCTGAGGTCACATGGTCCTGTGTGTACTTAACACAAGTTATTTTCTTAATCATTAAAATCGGGAATTAAAACATTCATATAATAATATTCAAGATTTTTGAGGCGTACCATGAATACTGAAATACTTTTTGTCACAGTTTAAAATATTTCACACAGTTGGCTCAGGCCTCCACAAGGTGGCGCTAGATCCACCAGGAGAACCTTGTGAGACCACTACCAACTGTGTAAATATAAGGTCTGTTTATTCTGTAGTTTTTTATCTATATATATCTATATATATATATATCTATATATATATATATATATATATAGAGATATATATATATATATATATATATATATATATATATAGATATATCTATATATCTATATATATATATATCTATATATATATATATGTGTATATATATATACATATATATATATATATATATATATATATATATATATATACAATGTCCAATAATAATAATAACAATAAAGGTCATCACGGGGTACCTCCGGACCACCAGGGTCAGGGTCTCGTGGGAGCTCTTCACCAGGCAGACGGCCTCCAGACGGGAGCCGCTGAGGGCGACAGCGTGCACGCTCACCATCTCATCACCGGCCTGGAGGCCGACCGCCGCCGCCACGCTGCCCTCCTCCACCTGAACACACACACGCACGCACACACACACACACACACACACACACACACACACACATACACACAGGGTTCGGTTTCATCCGCTCGTGGAGGCAACCTGAGATCCGATTAAAAGTTAAAATGTTGCCCCGTCAGTAACCGGAGGAGGGTGGTGGTGCTCAGCGGCTACCTGCAGGTGGAGAAGGGTCATCGTAATCCTTCTATAATCCTGTTTTATTTAGGGTTTATTTCAACATGGAGTTATTTATAATTTCACTTTTCTTGAATTAAACTCAAACTTTTACTCTGAAAGGTGAAACCTGTTTAAAATGGCACGTCTTCATCAAGGCTTTCTGATTCATAATATGTACTGATCACAAATCCCACCGTATATCATATTGCATAAAGTATGTTATACACCACTTAAAATATTGCTTCATTGTTGCATTACTTAAAAAAAGTATTTGTTTGGTTTTCCGTCTGTAAATTAAAAACTATGTATTTAACGATGGATTCATTGAGAAGCTGATTGATTTTTCCTATTTTTACAACACAAATGGCAAAATATTGTCAGGTATCCTCTTCTCTGATGTTTGGGTTTGATGCCCATCGTTGTCATTTATGATAGTAAACAAACAGTAATGAATAAGAAATAAACTGTCAGTTATTTGACCTTTGAGATGACCAGAGGCTCCCGGTGCTCGGTGCCGCCCCTCAGGGTGAAGCCCCAGGGTGCTCTGCCTCGGAGCAGCACCTCCACCAGCTCCTCCTCCTCCTCCTCTCTCCACATGTCCACCTCCCTCACTTCATCCTTCAGGTCACTCTACAGGATTCAGCTGTTGGCAAACATTGTGAATTATACATATTATTATATTACATATTTATGTTTAAAACTGCAATAAACTGTTTATTACTGAAGGATCCTTCATGAATAGACGAGTGCCCTCAGAAACATGAGACTTTATGTTTAAAACTGTAAAAAAACAAACAATCTTTTTCACATTTTGAGGATTCTTTTGGCTTTTAAAGTCCAATATTTGTTTGAAATCAGAAAACAAACTTTGTATACTAGCCTGTAATAGAAGTTATGAATAAAAGTCACCAAAGTCTCAACAGATTTACAACAGATGAAGCTGATTATTAATAAACTCATTGTGAAAGTGTAATATTGAGTGTTATTGATTTTCAAGACCTTTAACTCTTCCTCCCGAACAGGAAGCTCCAACAGGTGGTGCGCGTGCTCGAGCCCCTCCAGGAGCGCGTGACCCTCTCCAGGTGGTGCGCGTGCTCGAGCCCCTCCAGGAGCGCATGACCGTCTTCAGTGCTTCAGAAGGTCCTCCGTGGCTCTCATCACCTCCAACTGGAGGGCGCCGACCTGCAGAGGATCAAACACGGAAGTGTTCATGCTCTTCTTCACCTGCAGAGCAGCAGACAGAGAGGTCTGCTCACTGTCCAGAGGGGGCGGTAGAGAGCACCAGAGAGGGGTTAACAACCGCCTATAAACACAGAAGAAGATAATAAGAGGAGAAGAAGAAGATAATAAGAAGATAACAAGATGATAACAAGAAGATAATAAGAAGATAACAAGAAGATAACAAGAAGATAATAAGATGAGAAGAAGAGAAGAAGATAACAAGATGATAACAAGAAGATAATAAGAGGAGAAGAAGAAGATAATAAGAAGATAACAAGATGATAACAAGAAGATAATAAGAAGATAACAAGAAGATAATAAGATGAGAAGAAGAGAAGAAGATAACAAGATGATAACAAGAAGATAATAAGATGAGAAGAAGAGAAGAAGATAATAAGATGATAACAAGAAGATAACAAGAAGATAACAAGATGATAACAAGATGATAACAAGAAGATAATAAGATGAGAAGAAGAGAAGAAGATAATAAGATGATAACAAGAAGATAACAAGAAGATAACAAGATGATAACAAGAAGATAACAAGATGATAACAAGAAGATGATAAGATGAGAAGAAGAGAAGAAGATAATAAGATGATAACAAGAAGATAACAAGATGATATCAAGAAGATAATAAGATGAGAAGAAGAGAAGAAGATAATAAGATGATAACAAGAAGATAACAAGAAGATAACAAGATGATAACAAGAAGATAACAAGATGATAACAAGAAGATGATAAGATGAGAAGAAGAGAAGAAGATAATAAGATGATAACAAGAAGATAACAAGATGATAACAAGAAGATAATAAGATGAGAAGAAGAGAAGAAGATAATAAGATGATAACAAGAAGATAACAAGAAGATAACAAGATGATAACAAGAAGATAACAAGATGATAACAAGAAGATGATAAGATGAGAAGAAGAGAAGAAGATAATAAGATGATAACAAGAAGATAACAAGATGATATCAAGAAGATAATAAGATGAGAAGAAGAGAAGAAGATAATAAGATGATAACAAGAAGATAACAAGAAGATAACAAGATGATAACAAGAAGATAACAAGATGATAACAAGAAGATGATAAGATGAGAAGAAGAGAAGAAGATAATAAGATGATAACAAGAAGATAACAAGATGATAACAAGAAGATAATAAGATGAGAAGAAGAGAAGAAGATAATAAGATGATAACAAGAAGATAATAAGATGAGAAGAAGAGAAGAAGATAATAAGATGATAACAAGAAGATAACAAGATGATAACAAGAAGATAACAAGATGAGAAGAAGAGAAGAAGATAATAAGATGATAACAAGAAGATAATAAGATGAGAAGAAGAGAAGAAGATAATAAGATGATAACAAGAAGATAACAAGATGATAACAAGAAGATAACAAGATGAGAAGAAGAGAAGAAGATAACAAGATGATAACAAGAAGATAATAAGATGAGAAGAAGAGAAGAAGATAATAAGATGATAACAAGAAGATAATAAGATGAGAAGAAGAGAAGAAGATAATAAGATGATAACAAGAAGATAACAAGATGATAACAAGAAGATAACAAGATGAGAAGAAGAGAAGAAGATAATAAGATGATAACAAGAAGATAATAAGATGAGAAGAAGAGAAGAAGATAATAAGATGATAACAAGAAGATAACAAGATGATAACAAGAAGATAATGAGAAGAGAAGAATAAGGGCCCTCTCAGAAATCCATCCACGACTACTTTATATTCTTTATCCTGTGAATTTAAAATATCTTCGTAATTATCAACACTACATCATAGTGTATTTGTTCATGAAGTGCAGTAAACATGTAAGACGTAGTTGGATCCTGGGCGTGGTTAGGCTCAGCTGCAGAGGGGAATGAGTGCGCTCAGGGAGCGGTACCAGGTGGAGGCCTAATTGGCCTCAGCTGGGTTTAATGATGATTTGCTCTCCATTATAAACGGCAGTAGGGACGAAGGAGAGGAGCGCTGGAGTTCTGCAGAGCACCGGACGTGCGCTGCCGTCAACGGAGCAGAGCCACGGACACAAAAGGGCGCTCAGGGGCGAGGCCGAGAGCACAACGGGGACCGCATCTGCCTCCAATGAATAACTAAACAGTTCCTGTCTCCAAAGTGGGGCCCCCTTAAAATAAAAAATAAAAAAGCACATGCCAGGAGGCTATAGGAACTCCCATTGCTGCCGGCCCAGCCGATGGTCGCGCTGGGGCAGATGCTGGGAGGAATTGCCCAGATGCAGCGAGACCAAGCCGAGGCGAACCGGCAGTTCTTGGAGGCACTCCAGGTCCAGGCAGAGCGGCAGGCTAATAACCTCGAGCAGCTCGGAGTGCAGGGGGTGGTGGAGAAGATCGTACTGGAGCAGTTTGTGGGGGGGCTGCCAGCCAGAACGTCGGCGTGGGTCCGCTGCCACCGCCCCACGTCGCTGGAAACCGCCGTCACCCTAGCGGAGGACCACCGATAGTCAGGGGGACAGCGGACGGCTGCCAGCGCCACCCCCGGCCGATGCCCACCCCAGCTCCTGGCGTGGCCCGTGCTGGCTCCGCAGTCGGCACCCTCAACCCGGCTCCCCGATCCTTCGACCCCAGCTGACACCAGCATCCTTCCCAGCCCACAGAGAGTCTCTCAAACACCAGGGCAGGAGTGTTGGAGGTGCGGGCAGCCCGGGCACTTCCGTAGTGGAAGATGATTAGGGACAGACTGTACAGAGTGAGCCTGACGCTCAGACAGGAGAGGAAAACACCCAGTTGCTGGTGCCGAAGAGCCGCCGGGAAATGATTTTCCCGGCGGCTCACTATAACCCGATGGCAATTGGTAAACCACCCGGCCATTCAGAGGGCACATTTGCATCCGCGTCAGTCTGCAGTCTTTGGGTTGTTCGGGCCCAAACAACCCAAAGACTGCAGACTGACTCATCGAACAGAGGGCCGTTTTGTCCCAGCAGGTAGAGGGGGTTGACCGCCCTGTGCTGCAAGCTGTCGGAGAGGGAGGGCAGATACAGCACGATGGAGAAGGAGTGCCTGGCCATCCGGTGGGCGGTCGACTAAATACCTCGACAAAATGATGGAAATGGATTCAACTCTCCAGAGTTATTATTCAAGCCTTTTAACGTGTGAGTCAATAAACAGAGTCCCATAACGGGGCTCAGAATAAGACAGGAACAAGGAACAGGCCACCACACATAGTATAAAGTAGCAGAACATGGAAATACTTGAGTAAAGTACAAGTACCTCAGGAAGGGTTGGAGTCCCTGATCAATGCATTTGATCGTCTCTTTACTCAATTGCAGCATTGATCCCGTGGTTGTTATCTTTAACTAAACAGGTTTTTAGTTTGGCTGAGGACCAAATGCACCAATCGTCTCACCTGCCTCAGGCAGTGGTGTCATGGGGCGGGATATCGAGGTACTTCATATGCATCGTCTCTGCAGTGACCTCACGGGTCGGGAATGCAGGCGTGACATCGAGGTACTTCTTAATCGTATTCATCGTCTCTGATGTTGTTGACTGGGAAACTTCTCAGGTGAGTGCGGTTTAACCTCCGGTCTACGGAGAGAGGTTTTCACCTGAAACTTTTAGAAGTATCTTTTGCAGATTTCGAGATTGAATGAAATAAAACCAGTTCAGATTGATTAGCATGTTTAGAAGAAGTAACGTATTGTGTTACTTTCTGATGAAAAATGATAAATGTTTTAGTTAATTTGAGTGTGACAGCGAACATCTGCTTAGAGAAGGTGGGCAGAACATTACAACCAGAGGCGACTTCCTGTCAAAGCCCAAATCTGGAACAGTGTTTTTATTTTCTCAAACTAAACTAAACTTGGTTACAGGGAGAAAATAAGCAAACTGTGTGCATTAAAAACTAAACTAACCTAATTATCGCATGTTTGAAAAGGTTCTGCAGCATTTTAAGCCTTTTCCATACTTAAGGAACCCAGTTTTCACCTGATTTAAACTGCTGGTTTTTCTGGATGCGGTCAAACTGGTTTCACTTCATGTTAACAGGCACCTGCTTGTTTTCTTTGATCTAGTCTGAGTCATTACGGAAGTATCTGTCACAAAGAAGAACCACAGAAAATGTTCAGCAACACCGACCAATCCCAAGGTGAGATACGTTCATCTTTTCTTGTTCATTCAGAACTAACCCTAACCCCCTCAAAGGGAAGCTCATTCTTTAAGCTTTATTCTTAAAACAAACCCCTTTTATCTGGTTCTGACAGATGCTCGACACCCCTCTGGCTATGACCTGAGCCCCAGATCAGGAGACTACAGGCCTGACGACCGTGAAGACCACCGTGGAGGGGATCGCCGTGAAGACAGCCATGGAGATGATGACAAAGACCGCCATGGAGGGGATCGCCGTGAAGACAGCCATGGAGATGAAGGTAGAGACCGCCATGGAGGAGGTCGCCGTGAAGACAGCCATGGAGATGAAGGTAGAGACCGCCATGGAGGAGGTCGCCGTGAAGACAGCCATGGAGATGAAGGTAGAGACCGCCATGGAGGAGGTCGCCGTGAAGACAGCCATGGAGATGATGACAAAGATCGCCATGGAGGAGGTCGCCGTGAAGACAGCCATGGAGATGATGGTAAAGACCGCCATGGAGGAGGTCGCCGTGAAGACAGCCATGGAGATGATGGTAAAGACCGCCATGGAGGAGGTCGCCGTGAAGACAGCCATGGAGATGAAGGTAGAGACCGCCATGGAGGGAGTAGCCGTGAAGACTGCCATGGAGATGTTGACAAAGACCGCCATGGAGGGCGTCGCCACAGAGATGATCATGAGGGCCGTAATCAAAGCCCTCGTCGTCGTGACCAGAGCGGTGGCAGCGGCAGCGGCAGCGGCAGCGGCAGCGGCAGCAGCAGTGACGGACAAGGTGGCCGTCGTAGAAAACGTCACGGTCACGGGAAAGGTCACGGGAAAGGTCACGGTAAAGGTCACGGTCGTGGTCACGGTCGTGGTCACGGCCACGGCCACGGTGGGCACTGATGAACACAGGTGAGATCCAACGTTCTTCTCTCCATCGGCTTCTTACTCCGACATGAACACAAACGTTTCTGCCAAACATGTTTCAGACGTGTCAAAGAGGAGCTTTGTGTTTCATGAAACCTGTTTGTTTTATTTTGAAGGCAGCAGACGTCGTGGTCACCGCTGTATTTCTCTTGTGAAATAAAACCTTCTGACAAACAGTCTGTTGTGTGTCTGTGTTGTATGTCTGTCTATTGTGTTGTGTGTGTGTGTCCAGCAGTTGTGTGGAGGTCTGAGTGGTGACAGAGAAAGACTGGAATGGGTTTAAATCAGGTAGCTTTAAGGTTGAGTTTCTGTCCCTCGTACTTTTTATGCATTTCGGAGGATTCTGTACGTTTGAGGTTTATAAAATAATGTTTATACGAGCTGGGTAATGACAACATGAGTACAACCAGTCCTGTTGGCTCCTCCTCTCACGAGCCTGCAGACCAGCCAGCACCTCTGGGTGACAGGTGAGAGGTGACAGGTGAGTGATGACAGGTGGGAGGTGACAGGTGAGAGGTGACTGGTGAGAGGTTACAGGTGGGAGGTGACAGTTGACAGGTGAGAAGTGGTGGGAGGTGACAGGTGAGAGGTGACAGGTGGGAGGTGACAGGTGAGAGGTGACAGGTGGGCAGTGACAGTTGACAGGTGGGAGATGACAGGTGGGAGGTGACTAGAGGGAGGTGACAGGTGAGAGGTAATAGGTGGGAGGTGACAGTTGACATGTGAGAAGTGACAGGTGGGAGGTGACAGGTGAGAGGTGACAGGTGGGAGGTGACAGGTGAGAGGTGACAGGTGGGCAGTGACAGTTGATAGGTGGGAGATGACAGGTGGGAGGTGACTAGAGGGAGGTGACAGGTGAGAGGTAATAGGTGGGAGGTGACAGTTGACAGGTGGGAGATGACAGGTGGGAGGTGACTAGTGGGAGGTGACTGGTGAAAGGTGACTGATGGGAGGTGACAGGTGAGAGGTGACTGGTGGGCGTTGACTGGTGGGAGG
>NC_046967.1:1198614-1238614 GCF_009769545.1 Cyclopterus lumpus
GTCTTGTGAAAACGTGCCTCGGCCCAGAGAGAACCCCGCGGGGCGTCTCCCACGTGCGCCTTTATTTTGAAAAGCATGAATGACTCCGGCTGACCGATTCTCTCCTCCTCGCTGTGATCTGTCCTCCAGAATGTTTAGTGAGTCAGGGGCCGCGCCGCAGGAGGTCCGTTAGCTTGTGTTGTGTTACTACGCGGAGCAGCACCTAGTGGACGTTAGAAGCACTGCAGCCGAAGACTTCCTTTGGCGTTCAGCTGCTGGTTTAGAGGTACAACTTATATTTAAATGTGGCCTTTGGGGAGCAATAATACATATATGTGCATGCCTCCAAACCCAAACTATAACCCTAATTTAAGGAGGTTGTTTCAGACCCTGAACCCCCATCCTGATGAAAGAGTGTTTAACGCACACCAGCCAATGACAACGTGAGGCAGGAACTGTGATCTCAGAGGGAGGTCTGAGCTGGATTTGAAGTGCAGGTGTCCTGACTGTTGTTGTGCTCCACGGGGGTTCTGACCCACGAGTCCCAGAACGTCCACAAGGAACACAGTTTCACATTCTTTGGTTCTGCGGTGAACAACATGTCCAGTCCACGTTGGAGGGGTTTGATCCTCTTCTTTATGCGTGTTTATCTCTATAAAAGTGATCGTTTTCAAATGAATCCACATTTTGTTCTTGATAAAGTTAATAAAGGACACGTAAAGGTGGATATTTAGTATATACAGTATGCATACTATGTGTTGTGTGTTGCATTTCTGAAGTATAAAGTGTGTTATGCTATTTATCTCTACAGATAAACGAGGATCATTAAATGTGGTGTGAGGACATGGGATGGTGCGTTCAAGATCACTCTGAAAACGTAACCTTGCATCTATGAGTAAAACTAGACGACGTGTAAACTATATGAAAATCCTTTGAAAATATAACTTTCTTTTGGTCAAATATTTGCTGTCATGGATGCATCTTTGTGTCTTTAAACGCACCATCAGTGTATGCGAAGTTCCCGCATTATCACTATTATTATTATTATTATTATTATTATTATTATATATTATCCCGATCTATTATTCCCGTAGCTGTGTCTACGGTGTATAATGTAAAGTGTCTTTGAGTATCTTGAAAAGCACTATATAAATTAAATGGATTATTTATTATTATTATTATTATCACGTGACTTTAAAGTCACGTTATCTCTAATAAAGATGGAATTAGGTGTCAGGTTGTCTCACTGGGATCAGTGGTTTCTGTTTTAATGATATATTACATTTTTTTATTTATTTCTGCCACCAGGTGGCGACCGTGAGTGTTGTTTCCAAATGGAGTTGGTAAGAACTTGACCTTTACACCACCTGAATGCATCTAAAGTGACATGTTGTCCTGGTGGTGTGTGTATAATTAATCATTAATGTACTTAAAATACTGTGTCAGTTGAAGTATTTTATATATATATATATATATATATATATATATATATATATATATATATATATATATATATATAAGTAACAGTTGTATCACATATGTCATCATGATTTGATGAGTAAACTAACATACTTGAATGCATTTGTAAATTGTTCTGATTTTTGTAGGTATTTTTTATAATAATTTTTCTGAACTAAATATTCATATTTTCTCTACCACGTTAAATAAGAGTATCATTGTTATTGTCCAATATTTCTTGAGTTTGATAAATAAAGTCTTATTTTCCAATCACATATTGTTGTTTTTATGTTTTTATGTGAAAGTGAACTTAGGTTTCAGTTCCAGTTACTTTCTTTTTCTTTGAAAACACGTGGTCACTGTGAGCTCTTCCGAGGATCGGCTGTACTCCCCCCGTAACTGCTTTATTTTATTAAGAAACACATCAATAATATTACTGTATGTAGTTCGACACCATTATATTGTATGAATAAAAAATAAACACGTGTTTATTCTTAAAATCGTGCTTATAACTCTTCAATATACGTGAAAACCATTATTTGTATATTTGTTATAATGGATAAGTCTGCTCTCTGACGGAACAGCCGTTTTCCCTCGTTCTGATTGGCTGTCACCGGCAAAGGGGCGGGCGCATCCTTCGAAGCCTCCGCTGTGATTGGCTGAAGCCGTTTCCGTCCACCACAGAGCAGAAGGAGTCGCTCCTTGGAATTAGTCGTCGCTGAAAACCTTTTTGGGGAATAAAACTAACATTTCCGGCTCATCTCGTGCACGTTTTCCTGTGAATAAAAGGTGAGTTTAAATTACGGCTTCCTCAGGAAGTAACGCAGCGTTGCCCAGACCAGCTGTCTGTCAACTGCAGAGTGACTAAAGCTAACTCACAGTGTGGGGTTAACTTACATTACTTACGTTATGTTTACTAACTCTCAAGAGGCCGTTAAACCACCGGTACACGTCATTTATATTTAAACTTTAAAGTGTTTAACGGACCTGTCACCGCCCACCACGTGAATGCATACATGTGATTCAAGTGGGTGAATTCACCTGTGACCAATGACGTGCGTGTTTTTGTGCTATGACGCGCGGTGTTTATGGGAAATAATATGAAGGAACACGTAAAAAGTCAAGATTTCTGCACGGAATCCGGTTTACGTTGCGATGCGTTCAGGGACGATCTCTACCGTGGGATGTTTGAGGACTAACGCTGGAGGCAGAGTTTAGCTGAAAATTAGACACATTTACATGTTTGGAAATGCAATAATTAGTAACAATCTGCTTCTGTCCTTTTTAGGATATTAGTATTTTGGGGGATTTTCTATTAAAAAAATGCACTTAGATGATGGAATTTCCCGTAGACTGTGAACGCATCTTAAAAACTACATTGCGAAATGACTCAATGTGTCATCAATTTGTGATTTCCGAGTTTCCTTTTGCTCTGAAGGTAAACAGGAGTGGATTCAGTAACTGTGCGTGTTGTTGCTCTCGGCCACCAGGAGATGGCGCAGTGGGACCAGCTCAAGATGCTGGACTGCAAGTACCTGGAGCAGGTGGACCAGCTGTACGACGACTCGTTCCCAATGGACATCCGGCAGTACCTGAGCAAGTGGATCGAGAGCATCGACTGGTGAGCCCCTGATAGGCTCAGGATCGATTCAATAAGCAGATTGATCAATAATGTATTTATTAATTAAGCAGATTAATCAATAATGAAAACAAAGACGGGTAAAAACACAATTTAGAAGTCGTCCAAGATAATGAGCATATTGTTCTGCAACTAATTATTACTAATGTTACTAATTACTCATTATTATTATTATTATTATTATTATTATTATGTTTCATTAATTAATCTGATCAAGACTATTTTCCAATATATTGATTGTCTATAAATGTCAGAACAAAATGTCTTGTTTTGTCGGACAAAAAGACCCCAAAATATTTAGTTTAAATAAATGATAATATATCCTTTTAGTGATAATCGGAGAATATTCGGTGGTCAACAATTTTATAAATAATAATCAATATTGTCGCATAATTTAAAATCAATGTATTTATTGCGTAAGCTCCAGAATGGCTTCACGTAGCGTTCTGTAATTTATTCATATTTATTTAGATTTAAATAACCGAGGGGTTGCGCTCTCCGCCTCCTCAGGGACACGGTGGCGTACCAGGACTCTCTGGCCACCGTTCGATTCCACGACCTCCTCACGCAGCTGGACGACCAGCACGGCCGCTTCGCCCTGAACAATAACTTCCTGCTGCAGCACAACATCCGCAAGATCAAGAGGAACCTGCAGGACCGGTTCCAGGAAGACCCGGTCCACATGGCCATGGTGATCTCCAGGAACCTGAAGGAGGAGAAGAAGATCCTGGAGAATGCCAAGAACACCAAGGTGAGGCGCCCCCCGGCGGCCATTTGTAAACGTTTTAATTATTACGTAATATTTAGTGAAACATTTAAACGTTCACAATTTTATCGATACTTTATGAATTTTATTATTATTAATTTCAGTCATTTTACAGTTGTTTGAATCCAACAAAAATTCCCTAAATTGTTCTAGGAAAGGCACTAAATATAGGTAAAATAAATTCTGATAAATACATTCTAATAAATGAAATTCCTATCTAATAAATACATTCTAATAAATTAAATACATTCTGATAAATACATTCTAATAAATTAAATCATTTCTAATAAATTAAATCAATTATAAGAAATTGAAATCGTTTATAATAAATACATTATAATCAATTATAAGAAATACATTATAATCAAATCTAATAAATTCTTAAATTCTAATAAATGTAATCACTTCTAATAAATCAATTCTAATACATTAAATCAATTCAAATAAATACATTATAATCAATTATAATAAATACATTATAATCTATTAAATTAATTATAAGCAATATTCCTCCTATGAATCGCCACCTTAACGTGGTGGAGGAGTTTGAGTGGCTCAGTGATCCTGGGAGCTATGTTGTCCGGGGCATCAGCCCCTGGTAGGGTCTCCCAAGGCAAACAGGTCTCGGGGGAGAGCCCAGACTAAGAGCGGTTCAATAAACCCTGATGATAAGCAGCCCACGGACTGAAGCTACCTTGCCCGGACAAGGGAAACCGGGGCACCCTCCCGGAGCCAGACCCAGGAGGGGAGCTCGTCGGCGAGCGTCTGGTGGCCGGGCTTTCGCCCATGGGGCCCGGTCGGGCTCAGCCCGAAAAAACATCATGGAGCAGCAGTCACCCTGTGGACCCACCACCCGCAGGGAGAATTATCGGGGTCGGGTGCTATGTAGACCGGGCGGCGGGCCAGGCGGGAGACCTGGGCGGGCCGATCGCCGGCGGCATGGACTAGCTCTAGGGACGTGGAACGTCACCTCACTAGCGGGGAAAGAGCCGGAGCTGGTGCAGGAGGTGGAGCGGTACCAGCTAGATATAGTTGGGCTCACCTCCACGCACAGCATGGGCTCTGGAACCAAGCTCCTGGAGAAGGGTTGGACTTTGTCCTTTTCTGGAGTTGCCCAGGGTGAGAGGCGCCGGGCGGGAGTGGGGATACTCACGAGCCCCCGGCTGAGCGCCGCTGTGTTGGAGTTTTCCCCGGGGAACGAGAGGGTCGCCTCCCTGCGCCTACGGGTTGCGGGGAGTAAGGCTCTGACTGTTGTTTGTGCTTATGCACCGAACAGCATTTCGGAGTATCCGGCCTTCTTGGAGTCGGTGGGAGGAGTCCTGGAAAGGGCGCCGCCTGCCGACTCCATAGTTCTCCTGGGAGACTTCAACGCTCACGTGGGCAATGACAGAGAAACCTGGCGGGGCGTGATTGGGAGGAACGGCTTGCCCGATCTGAACCCGAATGGTGTTTTGTTGTTGGACTTCTGTGCTAGCCACAGTTTGTCCATAACGAACACCATGTTCGAACATAAGCTGGCTCATAAGTGTACCTGGTACCAAAACACCTCAGGCCGGAGATCAATGATCGACTTTGTAATCGTATCATCTGATCTGCGGCCGTATGTCTTGGACACTCGGGTGAAGAGAGGAGCAGAGCTGTCAACTGATCACCACCTGGTGGTGAGTTGGATCAGATGGCGGGGGACTCGGCTAGAAAGACCTGGCAAGCCCAAACGTGTAGTGAGGGTGAACTGGGAAGGTCTGGCTGAGGATCCTGTCCGGGAGGTCTTCAACTCCCACCTCCGGAAGAACTTCTCACAAATCCCAAGGGAGGCTGGGGACATGGAATCCGAGTGGACCTTGTTCAAAGCCTCTATTGTGGACGCGGCTGCTCGGGGCTGTGGCCGGAAGGTCATCGGTGCCTGTCGTGGCGGCAACCCGAGAACCCGGTGGTGGACACCGGGGGTGAGGGAAGCCGTCAAACTGAAGAAGGAGGCCTTTCGGGCCTGGCTGGCCCAGGGGTCTCCTGAAGCAGCTGACGGGTACCGGCGGGCCAGAAGGGCTGCAGCGGCGATGGTCGCGGAGGCTAAAACTCGGGCATGGGAGGAGTTCGGGGAGGCCATGGAGAAGGACTTTCGGTTGGCCTCAAGGAAGTTCTGGCAAACCATCCGACGGCTCAGGAAGGGAAAGCAGGGTCTACCCCAGGCTGTTCTCAGCAGGGGGGGGGGGGGGGGAACTGCTGACCCGGACTGGGGACATCGTCGGGCGGTGGAAAGAGCACTTTGAGGAACTCCTAAACCCGGCCAACATGTCCCCCGGAGAGGGGGCAGCGCCGGAAGACTTTGGGGTGGATTCACCCATATCCCTGGCAGAGGTCGCTAAGGTAGTCAAAAAGCTCCTTGGTGGCAAGGCGCCAGGGGTGGATGAGATCCGCCCTGAGATGCTGAAAGCGCTGGACATTGTTGGGCTGTCTTGGTTGACACGCCTTTTCAGTGTCGCATGGGGGTCGGGAACAGTGCCCATGGACTGGCAGACCGGGGTGGTGGTTCCCATCTTCAAGAAGGGGGACCGGAGAGTGTGCTCGAACTATCGTGGTATCACACTGCTCAGCCTCCCGGGAAAAGCTTATGCCAGGGTGCTGGAGAGGAGGCTCCGACCGCTTGTCGAACCTCAGATTCAAGACGAACAGTGCGGATTCCGTCCCGGTCGTGGAACAGTGGACCAGCTCTTTACCCTCGCAAGATTACTGGAGGGGTCCTGGGAGTTTGCCCAACCAGTTTACATGTGCTTTGTAGAACTGGAGAAGGCTTTCGACCGGGTCCCTCGGGGGTTTTTGTGGGGGGTGCTGCGGGAGTATGGGGTGCCGGACCTGTTGGCACGGGCCATCCGGTCTCTGTACGCCTGCAGTAGGAGCTGTGTTCGTCTCCTCGGTAGTAAGTCAGACACGTTCCCGGTGGGTGTTGGCCTCCGCCAGGGCTGCCCTTTATCACCGGTCCTGTTCGTGACCTTCATGGACAGGATATCTAGGCGCAGCCAGGGGGCGGAGAGGATCCGGTTCGGGAGTCTCGGGATCGCCTCTCTGCTGTTTGCGGATGATGTGGTCCTGTTTGCCTCCTCGGACCGTGACCTCCAGCATTCACTGGGGCGTTTTGCAGCCGAGTGCGAAGCGGCAGGGATGAGAGTTAGCACCTCCAAATCTGAGGCCATGGTGCTCTGCCGGAAACCGGCGGATTGCTCCCTCCAGGTGGGGGCAAACTGCCTACCCCAAGCGAAGGAGTTCAAGTATCTCGGGGTCTTGTTCACGAGTGAGGGTAAGGTGGAGCGGGAGATCGACAGGCGGATCGGTGCGGCTGCAGCAGTAAAACAGGCGCTGTACCGGTCCGTCTTAGTGAAGAGGAGCTGAGCCGGAAGGCAAAGCTCTCCATTTACTGGTCGGTCTACGTTCCAACCCTCACCTATGGTCACGAACTCTGGGTCGTGACCGAAAGAACGAGATCTCGGATACAAGCGGCCGAAATGAGCTTCCTCCGTAGGGTGGCCGGGCTCAGCCTTAGAGATAGGGTAAGGAGCTCGGACATCAGGGGGGAGCTTGGAGTCGAGTCGCTGCTCCTTCGTGTCCAAAGGAGTCAGCTGAGGTGGTTCATCTAGTCAGGATGCCTCCTGGACGCCTCCCATTAGAGGTTTTCCGGGCACGTCCAACTGGTAGGAGGCCCCGGGGAAGACCGAGGACACGCTGGAGGGATTATATCTCCCGGCTGGCCTTGGAACGCCTCGGGATCCCCCAGAATGAGCTGGAAAGTGTTGCGGGTGAGAGGGAAGCCTGGGTCGGCCTGCTGAACCTGCTGCCACCGCGACCCGACCCCGGATAAGAGGTGATAATGAATGGATGGATGGATGGATAGAATAAAGTTTTATTAGAATAAAGTTTTGTTCTGCAGCAGGAGAGCGAGGGCGCGGTGTCGGCCATGGTGGTGGAGAAGCAGAAGCTGGACAACAAAGTGAAGGACATGAAAGACCGAGTTCAGGTAAACGCTCACGGAATAACAAGTGATACCACACCCAATGCACATTTATTTACTCCTCCTCCTTCTCCTTCTCCTCCTTCTTCTTCTTCTCCTCCTCTTCCTTCTTCTCCTCCTTCTTCTCCTCCTCCTTCTTCTTCTTCTTCTCCTCCTCCTCCTTCTCCTCCTCCTCCTTCTTCTTCTTCTTCTTCTCCTCCTCCTCCTCCTCCTCCTCCTCCTCCTCCTCCTCCTCCTCTTTCAGGTGGCGGATCAGTACATTAAGAACCTTGAAGATCTGCAGGACGAGTACGACTTCAAAGTCAACAATCTGAAAAACAGAGGTGAGCTGCACGTGTGTGTTCATAGTAATAACTGTTATTAATATTAATATTTGATGTATTCATTCATGATGTTCTGGAGTCCTTGGAGAGAGGAAAGGTGACGAGGTGACATCCAGGCTCTCTTCGTGTGTCCTCAGAGAACGAGGTGAACGGCATGACGCCGAAGGAGCTGGAGACTGAGAAGATGACGCTCATGAGGATGTGCCTGGACCTGAAGACCAAACGCCAGGTGAGCGCCCCGCAGACGGGACCCGGGGCTCGGTGAACCCGGTCGGTGGGCTAACGGTGTGTTTGTGTGCCGGCGGTCAGGAGGCGGTGGGGCAGCTCAACGACCTGCTGACCGCCACGCAGGCGCTGCTGGCCGACCTGATCTCAGAGGAGCTGCCGGAGTGGAGGCAGCGGCAGCAGATCGCCTGCATCGGAGGGCCGCCCAACGCCTGTGTGGACCAGCTGCAGAGCTGGTGCGTCAACAACAACAACAACAACAACAACAATCCTTCCCTCAATGTCTGCATTGACTTCTCTCCACATCTTCTTCTTTCTCCTTTCTTTCATCCGTCTCCTCATCGCCATTATTCTCCTCCTCCTCCTCTCCCCCTCCTCTCTCCTCCTCCTCCTCTCACCCCTCCTCCTCCCCCCCCCCCCCCCCCCCCTCTCCCACCTCCTCCTCCTGCAGGTTCACGTCGGCAGCAGAGAGCCTCCAGCAGGTCCGTCAGCACCTGAAGAAGCTGCAGGAGTTGGAGCAGAAGTTCACGTACGACGACGACCCCATCGCCCAGAAGAAAGCGTACCTGGAGGCCCGAGCCCTGGACCTCCTCAAGGACCTCCTCTCCAAGTACGGGGGTTATTGATCGCCTTGTTATTGATCATCAGTCAGGAATCAAACTCACTGTGTGTGTGTGTGTGTGTGTGTGTGTGTGTGTGTGTGTGTGTGTGTGTGTGTGTGTGTGTGTGTGTGTGTGTGTGTGTGTGTGTGTGTGTGTGTGTGTGTGTGTGTGTGTGTGTGTGTGTGTGTGTGTGTAGCTCTCTGGTTGTAGAGAGGCAGCCCTGCATGCCCACCCACCCTCAGAGACCTCTGGTGCTGAAAACAGGCGTCCAGTTCACAGTGAAGCTCCGGTAAAAAACTATGATTATTCATATTATTGATTTTTTACTGTTTATTAATTATTAATATTATTGACTTTTTACTGTTTATTACTCAAACTGAACGACTTAAAGGGATATTTCAACCAGCTGATCAGAGGACAAACTAACTCTCCTCTTCCTCCTCTCTCTTCTTCCTCTCCTCCTCATATTCTCCTCCTTCCTCCTCATCCTCCTCTCCTCCTCCTCCTCCTTCCTCCTTCCTCCTTCCTCCTCCTCCTCATTCCCTTCCTCCCTCCTCCTCCTCCTCCTCCTCCTCCCTCCTCCTCCTCCCTCTCCTCATTCACCTCCTCCTCCTCCTCTCCCTCTCCTCCTCCCCCACCTCCTCTCTCCTCTTCCTCGTTTCCGTTCCAGCTTCCTGGTGAAGCTGCAGGAGTTCAACTACCAGCTGAAGGTCAAGGCCCTGTTTGATAAGTACGATGCGTTCAAGAGCTCACCATAAAAACCGTCACGTCGTGTTGTTTAAACGTGTTGCGTAACGCCTCTTCTTCTGCTCCTCAGAGACGTGACGGAGAAGAAAGGGTGCGTCTCAAACTCACGTCAATATGTATTTTATTTGTTTAAATTGTATTTATTATTGTTATAACTTGTCTTAATAAGTCAAGTTAAATTAGGATAAAACACATTCTTTATGCTCTAGAACACATGACCCGTCCTCCTCCTATTTAAATGCTAACGGCTCCTAATTAATTAACACTTTGTTGTCGTTAATTGAGGTTTCGGAAGTTCAACATTTTGGGAACAAATACCAAAATCATGAACATGGAGGAGTCGAACGGCAGCCTGGCGGCCGAGTTCAGGCACCTGGTGAGGCCTCCGCATCCCAACCTCCTGTATGCGCTTATATCTGGAGGAGATGTGCCTTCATAACTTCTTCTTCTGGTTCTTCACGCAGCAACTGAAGGAGCAGAAGGTCGCCGGCAACAGGACCAATGAGGTGAGAAGAGAAACGCTATGTGATTAGTTTTAATGCACAATAACAAGAGAAATAATGACCACAAAATAAATACTCCACATGCTTCAAGTAAAAGCCGTGTTTCAATAGTACAAGTACACAAGTATTAGAAGTAGAAGTACATTATTAAGTAACAAAAGATGGAAATAATTAAATACTGTAATTAAGTACAATCTTGAGTTTCTTGTACTTGAGTAAATATACTCGCTAACTTTCCAGCTAAAAAGAAATAATATGAAATAATCAAAAGATTGAGCCTGGTGACAACAATGTAATAATATTATAGAATAATTATTGTCTCTTTTTAATTATACCAGTGTTAAATGCTAAATGTTACGCATAAAAGAAGCATTGACTGTTTTTAATGATCATTGCACAATAAAACATTGTTGTGTAGTAGTTTTGTGTTGTTTCATTGTGTATGTGCGTGTGTGTGTGTGTGTGTGTGTGTCCAGGGGCCTCTGATCGTCACCGAGGAGCTTCACTCGCTGAGCTTCGAGTCCGAGCTGCAGCTCAACCAGTCGGGACTCAACATCAAGCTGGAGGTTGTTGTTGTTGTTGTTGTTGTTGTTGTTGTTGTTGTTTGTTCACGTGAGTCGGTTCCTGATTGGTTCCCGTCGTGTCTCTGTAGGCCATTTCTCTGCCCGTCGTGGTCATCTCCAACGTGTGCCAGCTGCCCAGCGGCTGGGCCTCCATCCTCTGGTACAACATGCTGACCACCGAGCCCAAGGTGAGATCAATACGCCTCCATTGTTCTCAGATCAATACGCCTCCATTGATCAGAGATCAATACGCCTCCATTGTTCTCAGATCAATACGCCTCCATTGATCAGAGATCAATACGCCTCCATTGTTCTCAGATCAATACGCCTCCATTGATCAGAGATCAATACGCCTCCATTGTTCTCAGATCAATACGCCTCCATTGTTCAGAGATCAATACGCCTCCATTGATCAGAGATCAATACGCCTCCATTGTTCAGAGATCAATACGCCTCCATTGTTCAGAGATCAATACGCCTCCATTGATCAGAGATCAATACGCCTCCATTGTTCAGAGATCAATACGCCTCCATTGATCAGAGATCAATACGCCTCCATTGATCAGAGATCAATACGCCTCCATTGTTCTCAGATCAATACGCCTCCATTGTTCTCAGATCAATACGCCTCCATTGTTCTCAGATCAATACGCCTCCATTGTTCAGAGATCAATACGCCTCCATTGTTCAGAGATCAATACGCCTCCATTGATCAGAGATCAATACGCCTCCATTGTTCTCAGATCAATAAGCCTCCATTGATCAGAGATCAATACGCCTCCATTGTTCAGAGATCAATACGCCTCCATTGTTCTCAGATCAATAAGCCTCCATTGTTCAGAGATCAATACGCCTCCATTGTTCAGAGATCAATACGCCTCCATTGTTCAGAGATCAATACGCCTCCATTGTTCAGAGATCAATACGCCTCCATTGTTCAGAGATCAATACGCCTCCATTGTTCAGAGATCAATACGCCTCCATTGTTCAGAGATCAATACGCCTCCATTGTTCAGAGATCAATACGCCTCCATTGTTCTCAGATCAATACGCCTCCATTGTTCCTCCTCCTCAGAACCTGAAGTTCTTCCTCAAGCCTCCTCTGGCCAAGTGGTCCCAGCTCTCTGAGGTCCTCAGCTGGCAGTTCTCCGCCGTCACCCAGCGAGGCCTGAACCAGGAGCAGCTCAGCATGCTGGCTGACAAGCTGCTGGGTGAGGACCTGGTCCACAGGGTTCAGAGGGGGGATCAGAGGGGGGATCAGAGGGGGGGACCTGGTCCACGGGGTTCAGAGGGGGGACCTGATCCACGGGGTTCAGAGGGGGGACGTGGTCCACAGGGTTCAGAGGGGGGACCTGGTCCACGGGGATCAGAGGGGGGGACCTGGTCCACAGGGTTCAGAGGGGGGACCTGGTCCACGGGGTTCAGAGGGGGGACCTGGTCCACGGGGTTCAGAGGGGGGACGTGGACCACAGGGATCAGAGGGGGGGACCTGGTCCACAGGGTTCAGAGGGGGGACCTGGTCCACGGGGTTCAGAGGGGGGACGTGGACCACAGGGTTCAGAGGGGGGATCAGAGAGGGGGACCTGGTCCACAGGGTTCAGAGGGGGGATCAGAGGGTGGACCTGGTCCACAGGGTTCAGAGGGGGGGACCTGGTCCACAGGGATCAGAGGGGGGGACCTGGTCCACGGGGTTCAGAGGGGGGAACATGGTCCACACACACACAGTTCAGAGGGGGGAACATGGTCCACACACACACAGTTCTGAGGGGGGAACATGGTCCACACACACACAGTTCAGAGGGGGGAACATGGTCCACACACACACAGTTCTGAGGGGGGAACATGGTCCACACACACACAGTTCAGAGGGGGAACATGGTCCACACACACACAGTTCAGAGGGGGGTGCGTGGCTCAACGGGTAAATGTGGAACCTCCTTTCTCTGCAGGAGCCAAAGCCAAGAGGAACCCAGAGGGACAGATCCCCTGGATCAAGTTCTGCAAGGTGAGCCCTGGTCTCATCTTTCAGGGTTGTTAAGACCTTCATGTGAAACTCCTGATGGGCTGAGTGTTCCTCTGGACCTCCTGATGGACGGAGTGTTCTTCTGGACTTCCTGATGCTGATTGCTGAGTTTGCAGTGCAGCCATGAGAGTGCCAATGAGAAAGCGTTCCCCTTCTGGTTGTGGATCGAGGGGATCCTGGACCTGATTAAGAGACACCTGCTCTCCCTCTGGAACGACGGGTGAGTCCCTGACCGTAGTTCCATAAGGAGATCTTAATTATTAAAGTAACTGCAGCTGTGAGAAGAACATCGCCTCCTTGTGTTCTCCTCCTGCAGCTCCATCACAGGCTTCCTCAGCAAGGAGAGGGAGAAGGCTCTGCTGAGCGACAAGTGTCCAGGAACCTTCCTGCTGCGCTTCAGCGAGAGCAGCCGGGATGGAGCCATCACCTTCACCTGGGTCGAGCACGACGTGCACGGTGAGGAGTATATACATATGTATGCAACCAGAGCAACTAGTGACCAAAGAACCGGTACCGGTCTGTGGGTCCCTTAGTACCGGTCCGTGGGTCCCTTAGTACCGGTCCGTGGGTCCCTTAGTACCGGTCTGTGGGTCCTTTGGTACCGGTCTGTGGGTCCTTTGGTACCGGTCTGTGGGTCCTTTGGTACCGGTCCGTGGGTCCCTTAGTACCGGTCTGTGGGTCCCTTAGTACCGGTCCGTGGGTCCCTTAGTACCGGTCTGTGGGTCCTTTGGTACCGGTCTGTGGGTCCCTTAGTACCGGTCTGTGGGTCCTTTGGTACCGGTCCGTGGGTCCCTTAGTACCGGTCCGTGGGTCCCTTAGTACCGGTCTGTGGGTCCTTTGGTACCGGTCCGTGGGTCCCTTAGTACCGGTCTGTGGGTCCTTTGGTACCGGTCTGTGGGTCCCTTAGTACCGGTCCGTGGGTCCCTTAGTACCGGTCTGTGGGGCCTTTGGTACCGGTCTGTGGGTCCCTTAGTACCGGTTCGTGGGTCCCTTAGTACCGGTTCGTGGGTCCCTTAGTACCGGTCTGTGGGGCCTTTGGTACCGGTCTGTGGGTCCCATAGTACCGGTCCGTGGGTCCCTTAGTACCGGTCTGTGGGTCCTTTGGTACCGGTCCGTGGGTCCTTTAGTACCGGTCCGTGGGTCCTTTGGTACCGGTCCTTTAGTACCGGTCTGTGGGTCCTTTAGTACCAGTCTGTGGGTCCTTTAGTACCGGTCCTTTGGTACCGGTCCTTTAGTACCGGTCTGTGGGTCCTTTAGTACCAGTCTGTGGGTCCTTTAGTACCGGTCCTTTGGTACCGGTCCTTTGGTACCGGTCCTTTGGTACCGGTCCTTTAGTACCGGTGTATAGAGCTAATAGAGTAAACTCAAGTGTGATGTCTTCATCAGTCCACTTGGTGTCCCCTCTCCAAAAGGAGCCTCCAGTAACTCTCTCTCTCTCTCTCTCTCTCGCCCTCAGACAAGCCTCTGTTCCACTCCGTGGAGCCGTACACCAAGAAGGAGCTGTCCGCCGTCTCCCTGGCCGACATCATCCGCACCTACAAGGTGATGGCGGTGGAGAACATCCCGGAGAACCCGCTCCGCTTCCTCTTCCCCGACATCCCCAAAGACAAGGCCTTCGGGAAGTACTACCCCAAACCCTCAGAGAGTAAGTCCTTAAAGACTTAGACTCCGCCCACCTGGTTCCCATTGGCTGTACACCCCCAGGCGGCAGCGCTTTGAAGGTTCTAATGTGCGGTCCACTGACTTCCAGCCCCGGAGCCCATGGACGTGGAGAACGGTCCGAAGGAGTACGGCTACATGAAGACGGAGCTCATCTCCGTCTCAGAAGTGTAAGCTGTGTGTGTGTGTGTGTGTGTGTGTGTGTGTGTGTGTGTGTGTGTGTGTGTCTGTGTCTGTGTGTGTCTGTGTGTGTGTCTGTGTCTGTGTCTGTGTCTGTGTCTGTGTCTGTGTGTGTGTGTGTGTCTGTCTGTGTCTGTGTCTGTGTCTGTGTCTGTGTCTGTGTGTCTGTGTGTGTGTCTGTGTCTGTGTCTGTGTCTGTGTCTGTGTCTGTGTCTGTGTCTGTCTGTGTCTGTGTCTGTGTGTGTGTGTGTGTCTGTCTGTGTCTGTGTCTGTGTCTGTGTGTGTGTGTGTGTGTGTGTGTGTGTGTGTGTCTGTGTGTGTGTGTGTCTGTGTGTGTGTGTGTGTCTGTGTGTCTGTGTGTGTGTGTGTCTGTCTGTGTCTGTGTCTGTGTCTGTGTGTGTGTGTGTGTGTGTGTGTGTGTGTGTGTGTGTCTGTCTGTGTCTGTGTCTGTGTCTGTCTGTGTCTGTGTCTGTGTGTGTGTGTGTGTCTGTCTGTGTCTGTGTCTGTGTCTGTGTCTGTGTGTGTGTGTGTGTGTGTGTCTGTGTCTGTGTGTGTGTGTGTGTGTCTGTGTGTGTGTGTGTGTCTGTGTGTCTGTGTGTGTGTGTGTCTGTCTGTGTCTGTGTCTGTGTGTCTGTGTCTGTGTGTGTGTGTGTGTGTGTGTGTGTGTGTGTGTGTCTGTGTGTGTGTGTGTGTGTGTGTGTCGTGTTGAGACAATGCGGTTGCTCCTCTGTCTAGACATCCGTCCAGACTGCAAGACAAGATGATGCCGATGTCTCCTGACGACTTCAAGGAGCTGTCGCAGTACGTCAGCCCCAGAGACATCGACGCTGTGGTGAGGATCAGGTTCTAACAACAACACGTCACATTAGAGACATTTGGGCAGTTTGACGTTCAGGTAGTTGCAGCTCTAATCCGTTGCTCTACCCTCCAAGTGATGTTTACAAGTTGTATTGTGCATGTATTATGGTCCTGATGTATTATTATTATTGTTGTTTACCTGGAAAGGGTTAAATCAGAGTGACGCAACAACACCAATAACACTTTAGTTCTTCTTGTTGTTCTTCTTCTTCTTCCTGTTCTTGTTCTTGTTGTTCTTCTTGTTTTTGTTGTTCTTCTTGTTTTTGTTATTCTTCTTCTTCCTGTTCTTGTTCTTCTTCTTCATGTTCTTCTTCTTCTCCTTCTGTTTCCGGTTGTGTGAGTGAGCGTGGTGCGGAGTTGGAGTGGAAGTTCACTGCTTTGGGGTTCTTGTCTGGTTTCCATGATCAGGTGAGGTACAGAGCAGGTAGTAGTGTGTTCTTGGGGGTTGTGGGGGGACGGCGTCCTCTGAGACGTCACGCCCGACCCTCCGGCAGGGAGCCCGGGTCGTTCCGCCGGACAGCAGCGTGTCGGTGGAGGAGGTGCTGCTGGCTGTCGGGGAGCAGGTCGGACACGACAACCTTTCCTTCGCCTCGAGGATGAACAAGGCGGTGGTTGTATTCATGAAGAGCGAGGCTTGTGTCCACCAGCTGGTGGAAAGAGGAGTGTTTATTCGGGGCAGCTTTGTGCAGGTGTCCCCGCTCTAAGCTCCACCACGCGGGTCACCGTCTCCGGTGTTCCGCCGTTTATACCGAACGAGCTGTTAGAGGTCGAACTGCGCAGGTTTGGGAAGTTCGCGAGCGGATTTAAAATGATTAGTTTGGGCTGTAAGGACCCCAAACTGAGGCACGTGCTGTCTCTGAGACGGCAGGCTTTTATGTTTCTGGACTCGCCGACTCAGACCCTGGAGGTGTCGTTTCCGAGTGAAGCACCTGGACGGGTCGTACATGGTGTATGCGAGCTCGGGGCAGATAAAGTGTTTTGAGTGTGGAGACGTGGGTCACAAGCGCTTCTCGTGTCCGCATAAGCAGCAGAAGAGTGCGGAAGCCCTGGCCGCGGATGCGCCGTTTCTCGCGGCGATCGCGGCTGGTAGCCGGTTCCGTTGATGCGGTGGACCTCGCTGACGTAGCCGGTCCCGTTGATGCGGTGGACCCTGCTGACGTAGCCGGTCCCGTTGATGCGGTGGACCCTGCTGACGTAGCCGGTCCCGTTGATGCGGTGGACCTCGCTGACGTAGCCGGTCCCGTTGATGCGGTGGACCCTGCTGACGTAGCCGGTCCCGTTGATGCGGTGGACCCTGCTGACGTAGCCGGTCCCGTTGATGCGGTGGACCCTGCTGACGTAGCCGGTCCCGTTGATGCGGTGGACCCTGCTGACGTAGCCGGTCCCGTTGATGCGGTGGACCTCGCTGACGTAGCCGGTCCCGTTGATGCGGTGGACCTCGCTGACGTAGCCGGTCCCGTTGATGCGGTGGACCATGCTGACGTAGCCGGTCCCGTTGATGCGGTGGACCTCGCTGACGTAGCCGGTCCCGTTGATGCGGTGGACCCTGCTGACGTAGCCGGTCCCGTTGATGCGGTGGACCTCGCTGACGTAGCCGGTCCCGTTGATGCGGTGGACCCTGCTGACGTAGCCGGTCCCGTTGATGCGGTGGACCTCGCTGACGTAGCCGGTCCCGTTGATGCGGTGGACCCTGCTGACGTAGCCGGTCCCGTTGATGCGGTGGACCTCGCTGACGTAGCCGGTCCCGTTGATGCGGTGGACCTCGCTGACGTAGCCGGTCCCGTTGATGCGGTGGACCTCGCTGACGTAGCCGGTCCCGTTGATGCGGTGGACCCTGCTGACGTAGCCGGTCCCGTTGATGCGGTGGACGTGAAGGAGAAGGTGTGTGCTCGGTTCTCTAGGTGGAGATGGTTACTGCCCCAGCTGTCATATAGGTTCTCGTTGCTAATAATTTGGTTGCCTCGACTCTTTGGCACAGGCTCATCGCGCTGACACCACCAAGTGGCCTCATGACAGAGATACAGAAGTCTGTCGTGGACTTCTTCTGGTCTGGCCGGCACTGGGTTCGTGCGACAGCTCTCTATCTGCCGGTGACAGAGGGGGGGCAGGGTCTCATCGATATCCAGTCCAAGATTGCCTCTTTCAGACTTCGGACTACACAGAGGCTGCTCTATGGCTGTGGCCCCAGCTGGATAGATGCTGCTCGACTGCTACTGAGAAGAGCCGGGCGGTTGGGGTATGATAAACAGCTTTTTCTCTTACAGCCTGAGGTAGTGGACCTGTCCGGTCTAACACTGTTTTACAGCTCTGTTCTGCAGGCCTGGCATGTTCTTAACATCTCACGTGAAGCGGATGAGACTCCGGGCGTGTGGCTGCTGGAGGAACCTTTGTTCTTCAACAGTTTCATAAGCACTCAAACACTGCAGTCTGCCAGTATGCGAACGCGGCTGAGAGAAGCCGGTTGCACTAAGATGGGACACTTGGTGAAGATGTCATCAACAGCTTCAGGCAGAACGCTAACATCACGTCTGTCAGGCTGACTGACAGGATGGTGGAGGAGGTCTGTGCCGCACTGCCGCGGCACCTAAGAGCTGCTGCAGGAAGTTGTGCTTTGTCTGACCGGTGGGATGAAGGGATGGAGTACACCCCCCCCCACCCTGCTCATTGCCCCAGCTGTGGGGGACTGGCAGGAGGGGGAGAATATGACGTTAGCAACCCCTCGTGTGGGCTTCAGGCGGTAGGGAAGAAAGCCATCTATGAAGTGTGTGTTAAGGTTGTGAACTTGCGCTCTCTGGCGGGGTTGAAGGAGTCGAGGTGGATCGAGTACCTTGGCCCAGCTTCGTCCCCAAAAGGCAGCTGGAGGTGCTTGTACAAACTTCCTATTGAGAAGCGGACGGCAGACCTCCAGTGGAGGGTAGTGCACGGGGCCATAGCCACGAATAGATACCGGGCACACCTGGACCCACACATTGGGGAGGAGTGTTATTTCTGCTGTGAGGCGGAAACCCTGGAACACCTGTTTGTTCAGTGTCCTCGGCTCTCAGGCCTTTTTGAACTTTTGAAGGGATGGTTTCAGGGTCTTAGAGAGGACTTTTCTTTCACTTTGTTTATTTTTGGGCCAAAATATTGCACAAATAAGAAGGCTGTCCACACACTGGTGAACTTTGTGTCTGGTTCTGCCAAGTTGGCCATCTGGTTGACACGGAAGAATGGGGCAAGGGGAGCTGGCAGTGAGGATCCGGTGAGGGTTCTGAAGGGACTGCTGAAAGCCCGACTCGGGGTGGAACACGCCTACTACCAGGCTGTGGACAATGTACAGGCCTTCAGGGACAAATGGACTACTGGGAGCATGTTATGCTCAGTGGGTGCTGGTGGTGAGCTGCTGGTACATTTTTGAATATTGGGATTGTTTATTTGTTAGCGTTCTTTGGTGATATTTTGTTTGTTTGTTTGTTCTTTGGTGATATTTGGCTGTATGTTTGTTTGATTTTTTATTTACTTGGTTTTCAAATTAAGCTATAGAGTGTTTTTTGCTGTTCTTGCAATAGTGGAATAAAGGACTCTTTAAACCTCAACCTCTTCTTCTTCTTCTTCTTCTTCTTCTTCCTGTTATTGTTCTTGTTGTTCTTGTTTTTGTTCTTGTTCTTCTTCCTGTTCTTCTTCTTCTTGTTATTCTTCTTCATGTTCTTGTTCTTGTTTTGTTCTTGTTTTTGTTGTTGTTCTTCTTCATGTTCTTGTTCTTCTTGTTTTTGTTCTTCTTCTTCTTCCTGTTCTTGTTCTTGTTGTTGTTCTTCTTCTTTATGTTCTTATTTTTGTTGTTGTTCTACTTATTCCTGTTCTTCATGTTCTTCTTCTTCTTCTTCTTCCCCACAGATGAGTGAAGAGTTTTCAGACCAGAACTGAGGAGTTTCTTCACTTCACGTCTTCAAGCTGCTTCTCCTTCTTCTTCTCCTTCTTCTCCTTCTTCTTCTCCTTCTTCTCCTTCTTCTCCTTCTTCTTCTCCTTCTTCTTCTTCTTCTTCGTGTCATCCTCGATGATGCTCCTCGTGACCCTCGTGGAGTAAACAGCAATAGATCTTTAGGTTTCAAAGTAATCTGGTTACTTCCTGTTAATAACTCACAGGTAATGTTTAATCATCCAGCCTGAATGGGACATGAGATCTGTCACTTTATTTATGTACATGTTTCTTTTTATTAAATGTGAACCTTGAACTCCTTAATAATAATAATATTAATAATGTGATTCTTCATGTTGTTATTTTCTGAGCTAAAATCACAATTCTACAGTTTTAAAGATGAGATGCATGTGTGATGGTCTCCTGTCGAACTCCATCTGAGCTTTTTATATTTAAGGACCTATCATTGGCTTTATGGGAGCTAACGCATGTTTCTGTTTAATGTAAAGCTGAGTGATGTTACTAATATCAAGTAATAAACCTGCCTGTGTGAACACAAGGAGTCATGTTGCACTTTAAATCCACCGTACATTCAAGGTTGTTGTATTTGTACAACACAAACACAAAGAAACTACATATGTGAAGCTGCACATTTAATGTATTACGTAATATACTTAGGCTAAGTTACTTATATTTACTTTTATACAATTACTTTTTTTTGTTGAACATATTATATATCCAACCATATACAGGGAAACAAAATAAACATATACTTCAAATTTTAATATATTTTGTCGTTCTTTAAAAAAAAAATTAAAAAAAATGGTCTGGGTTTAAATTCTAATTAAAAGTTATAACAATATTTATAACAATTTAAAAATAAAGTAAAACTACAAGGATGACTAAAAATATGATATAATGTACAACACTCAAAGGAGGAAAGTCTATTACAAAAACATAAAAATAAATAACAACCTTTGCTGAATAATCAAGTCACTTCTTCTGTGGTGTGGAATAGCGTGTTACCGCCACCTACTGGATTATTCCGGAAGTAAATCTCTGAGATTGTTTACTTTCCTTGATTCCTTTCCTCACAGATTCCCCAATATAACATTATGTTTTTCATTCATCAGTCATCATATTAATCTTCCTTCTTTCTTCGTCATGTCTGTCGCACACACACAAATGGCGGCGGCGTAAATACATTTCCGGGTCAAGTCATGTCACTTCCGGTTTTGATTGGCGGGTAAACGTGAGCGGCTTTAACGTGCAGCTAGCTCCTGCTAGCTAAAGTTAAGCTAGCTGCAGTGCTGGTCTGCAGGTGGCTTAACTTGAGCTAGCTCCTACTTGCTTAGCCATTAGCGAAGAATGACTTGCATGTTGTGGACATAGATTCCTGCTAGGTTAGTGCTAAACTAGCGGGAGCTAGTTTAGCGTGTCACACGGTGAAACCGTGAGAGTTGGCAGCTCTGATACATATATATGTGTTTGTATTTTTATATATATACACACATACATGTATGTACAGAGCTGCCAACTCACGGTTTCGCCGTGTGACACGCATTTGCATGTTTTCACACTCTCTTAAACTTAGAGACTAAGGTATGTTAACTCTCTTAAACTTAGAGACTAAGGTATGTTAACTCTCTTAAACTTAGAGACTAAGGTATGTTCACTCGCTTAAACTTACAGACTAAGGTATGTTCACTCTTAAACTTAGTAACTACGGTATGTTAACTCTTAAACTTAGAGACTAAGGTATGTTAACTCTCTTAAACTTAGACTATGGTGTGTTAACTCTCTTAAACTTAGAGACTAAGGTATGTTAACTCTCAAACTTACAGACTAAGGTATGTTCACTCTTAAACTTAGTGACTACGGTATGTTAACTCTCTTAAACTTAGAGACTACGGTATGTTAACTCTTAAACTTAGAGACTACGGTATGTTAACTCTCTTAAACTTAGAGACTAAGGTGTGTTAACTCTTAAACTTAGAGATTAAGGTATGTTAACTCTCTTAAACTTAAACTTATTTTTGGCAGGTGTGGCTTGACTACATCTGTTGCTTTTATTGACATATGTGTACATGTGTGTGTATATATATATATGTGTGTGTGTGTGTGTGTATATATATATGTATATATACAGACATATATGTGTGTATATATATATATATATATATACATATTTATATACCTCACTAGCGGGGAAAGAGCCGGAGCTGGTGCAGGAGGTGGAGCGGTACCAGCTAGATATAGTTGGGCTCACCTCCACGCACAGCATGGGCTCTGGAACCAAGCTCCTGGAGAAGGGTTGGACTTTGTCCTTTTCTGGAGTTGCCCAGGGTGAGAGGCGCCGGGCGGGAGTGGGGATACTCGTGAGCCCCCGGCTGAGCGCCGCTGTGTTGGAGTTTTCCCCGGGGAACGAGAGGGTCGCCTCCCTGCGCCTACGGGTTGCGGGGAGTAAGGCTCTGACTGTTGTTTGTGCTTATGCACCGAACAGCATTTCGGAGTATCCGGCCTTCTTGGAGTCGGTGGGAGGGGTCCTGGAAAGGGCGCCGCCTGCCGACTCCATAGTTCTCCTGGGAGACTTCAACGCTCACGTGGGCAATGACAGAGAAACCTGGCGGGGCGTGATTGGGAGGAACGGCTTGCCCGATCTGAACCCGAATGGTGTTTTGTTGTTGGACTTCTGTGCTAGCCACAGTTTGTCCATAACGAACACCATGTTCGAACATAAGGTGGCTCATAAGTGTACCTGGTACCAGAACACCTCAGGCCGGAGATCAATGATCGACTTTGTAATCGTATCATCTGATCTGCGGCCGTATGTCTTGGACACTCGGGTGAAGAGAGGAGCAGAGCTGTCAACTGATCACCACCTGGTGGTGAGTTGGATCAGATGGCGGGGGACTCGGCTGGAAAGACCTGGCAAGCCCAAACGTGTAGTAAGGGTGAACTGGGAACGTCTGGCAGAGGATCCTGTCCGGGAGGTCTTCAACTCCCACCTCCGGAAGAACTTCTCACAAATCCCGAGGGAGGCTGGGGACATGGAATCCGAGTGGACCTTGTTCAAAGCCTCTATTGTGGACGCGGCTGCTCGGGGCTGTGGCCGGAAGGTCATCGGTGCCTGTCGTGGCGGCAACCCGAGAACCCGGTGGTGGACACCGGGGGTGAGGGAAGCCGTCAAACTGAAGAAGGAGGCCTTTCGGGCCTGGCTGGCCCAGGGGTCTCCTGAAGCAGTTGACGTGTACCGGCGGGCCAGAAGGGCTGCAGCGGCGATGGTCGCGGAGGCTAAAACTCGGGCATGGGAGGAGTTCGGGGAGGCCATGGAGAAGGACTTTCGGTTGGCCTCAAGGAAGTTCTGGCAAACCATCCGACGGCTCAGGAAGGGAAAGCAGGGTCTACCCCAGGCTGTTCTCAGCAGGGGGGGGGGGGGGGAACTGCTGACCCGGACTGGGGACATCGTCGGGCGGTGGAAAGAGCACTTTGAGGAACTCCTAAACCCGGCCAACATGTCCCCCGGAGAGGGGGCAGCGCCGGAAGACTTTGGGGTGGATTCACCCATATCCCTGGCAGAGGTCGCTAAGGTAGTCAAAAAGCTCCTTGGTGGCAAGGCGCCAGGGGTGGATGAGATCCGCCCTGAGATGCTGAAAGCGCTGGACATTGTTGGGCTGTCTTGGTTGACACGCCTTTTCAGTGTCGCATGGGGGTCGGGAACAGTGCCCATGGACTGGCAGACCGGGGTGGTGGTTCCCATCTTCAAGAAGGGGGACCGGAGAGTGTGCTCGAACTATCGTGGTATCACACTGCTCAGCCTCCCGGGAAAAGCTTATGCCAGGGTGCTGGAGAGGAGGCTCCGACCGCTTGTCGAACCTCAGATTCAGGACGAACAGTGCGGATTCCGTCCCGGTCGTGGAACAGTGGACCAGCTCTTTACCCTCGCAAGATTACTGGAGGGGTCCTGGGAGTTTGCCCAACCAGTTTACATGTGCTTTGTAGACCTGGAGAAGGCTTTCGACCGGGTCCCTCGGGGTTTTTTGTGGGGGGTGCTGCGGGAGTATGGGGTGCCGGACCCGTTGGCACGGGCCATCCGGTCTCTGTACGCCTGCAGTAGGAGCTGTGTTCGTCTCCTCGGTAGTAAGTCAGACACGTTCCCGGTGGGTGTTGGCCTCCGCCAGGGCTGCCCTTTATCACCGGTCCTGTTCGTGACCTTCATGGACAAGATATCTAGGCGCAGCCAGGGGGCGGAGAGGATCCGGTTCGGGAGTCTCGGGATCGCCTCTCTGCTGTTCGCGGATGATGTGGTCCTGTTTGCCTCCTCGGACCGTGACCTCCAGCATTCACTGGGGCGTTTTGCAGCCGAGTGCGAAGCGGCAGGGATGAGAGTTAGCACCTCCAAATCTGAGGCCATGGTGCTCTGCCGGAAACCGGCGGATTGCTCCCTCCAGGTGGGGACAAACTGCCTACCCCAAGCGAAGGAGTTCAAGTATCTCGGGGTCTTGTTCACGAGTGAGGGTAAGGTGGAGCGGGAGATCGACAGGCGGATCGGTGCGGCTGCAGCAGTAAAACAGGCGCTGTACCGGTCCGTCTTGGTGAAGAGGAGCTGAGCCGGAAGGCAAAGCTCTCCATTTACTGGTCGGTCTACGTTCCAACCCTTACCTATGGTCACGAACTCTGGGTCGTGACCGAAAGAACGAGATCTCGGATACAAGCGGCCGAAATGAGCTTCCTCCGTAGGGTGGCCGGGCTCAGCCTTAGAGATAGGGTAAGGAGCTCGGACATCAGGGGGGAGCTCGGAGTCGAGTCGCTGCTCCTTCGTGTCCAAAGGAGTCAGCTGAGGTGGTTCATCTAGTCAGGATGCCTCCTGGACGCCTCCCATTAGAGGTTTTCCGGGCACGTCCAACTGGTAGGAGGCCCCGGGGAAGACCGAGGACACGCTGGAGGGATTATATCTCCCGGCTGGCCTTGGAACGCCTCGGGATCCCCCAGAATGAGCTGGAAAGTGCTGCGGGTGAGAGGGAGGCCTGGGTCGGCCTGCTGAACCTGCTGCCACCGCGACCCGACCCCGGATAAGAGGTGATAATGGATGGATGGATGGATATACATATTTATGTGTATATAATCTCAATGATGGGTCAAAATACATCCTTTTGATTTTCAGAACTTTTATTCAATGTTTGAACGTGAATAAATATCTAAACTCTGCAGCATAAATAAAAACACATGAAGAAGAAACGATAACAAACACGTTACATTCAGAATACCTCACAGGGCGGGGTCAGATCATATTGATCATTTAATTAATCATTACATCCGTATTGCTGATTGATTTTAAATATTGCACATTGTTTTAGGTAGTTTTGTGCTTCTTTTATATTCATTTTTATTTAACTTAAATACTTTTAAACAACATTTTGAATGAACTGACCCGAGCTGAGGATTGTTGCATCGCAGAGACCACACACACAAACACACAACTTCCAACACGCACTAACACACAACACCTCTGGAAAAACTACACAACCGCTCAAGTGTGACAGATTCTTCTGCACATAATACATTTTAAAAAACAATCCTTTTGTGTTTCAGACCTTCCTGAGTCCTCAGGTACAGGTGTTTCAATACAAACCATCATAAATCATGTGAAACATTACAGTCAACACTTCTTCTGCACTAAAAGTTTAAAAAACATGGGGAGGAAATAAAAGGAACAATCCCTCTCAAAGACAAACATTTAGACATCAGGGGTCAACTACAACTCCCAGAGAGCATTGCTGCAAGAGAGCCAATGAGAGAGCTCTAAAGTCTAAGTTAAATAAAATGAATTAAGAGGTTGAGCTGGTGATCTTTTTGTATTAACTTTGGATCAACGCAGCAGCTGTAGTGCAGTTAGATTACAGTAATATATTAATATGTATATATTAATATGTAATATATTAATATGTTAAGACTAAACATTGGTCCTCTTGTGGAGTTTAAGCGTGAACATGTAAACAAACGCTGGCAGTGTCGTTTACGAGATCGAGAAAACCCGAACTTTGGTCGACTTTCATCGTTACAAAAAGAATAAATATTAAATAATAATAATAAGAGTTGAGAAATAAACTAAAACGGCTATTAGATAGCAAAGCAAAGACCTTTTAAAGGGAGGAATATTTAACAGTTCAAATATATATTTGCAGAGTTTCAGTGATGGTCTTTTTTTAAACCAGGGAACGAAACGCCTGCTCGCTTCCTGTTTTCAGCTTTTCAGAATAAAATCATCCCTTTCAAAAAAAGTAAATAACGGGAGTCCAGCCGCAGCCAAATTTACCCAGCATTCAACGTGGCGGCTGCTTGCGTCCCTATAAAGTCACAAAGCCGATGGCGAAATGAAATAAGACTATTGGTACATCTACAAGCTTTTACACTGGCGGGGGAATGTGAGGTCGTCTCTAAAGGATTTGTTTTCGCTGTTTAAATACTCCGATCCAGATTTGAAGACGCCGTCCCGGTTCTTCTGGGCTCCGCTCCATCACAGCAGGCCGTCCAGGTTCTCCTCGGCGCTCTTCTTCTTGTCGTCGGTGCTCTCCTGAGGGCCGTACTGGGTGTGGTAGTCGCGGAGGATGGTCACCACGTCGTGGTGGCCGAAGTGCACCGCCTCGTCCATCGGGGTGTTGCCCCACCTGCAGCGGAGGAGGAGGAGGTCCGGTTGAACTTTAAAGGACTCATAGGTGACGTTAACACCTGTGCGCCCTCAACGTCCCTAAAGACGGTTTGTATTAACACGTTTGTCAAGAAGCCTTTTGACTGTTTAAATAAAACGTACCTGTCTTTGGGAACAGAGTTGACTTTACAGGCCTCCAGCAGGAAGCGAACCACCTCCCCATGTCCTGAAACACACACACACACACACACGTTGTCAGCTGCACACACACACACACACACACACACACACACACACACACACACACACACGCTCTGATCAGCATGATCAACACACCTTCAGCAGCTGCCACATGCAGAGCCGTCCTGGAGTCGTAGTCCCTCTGCTCCATGTCCATGGAGGACAACGCGAACCTGGACCGACAACATTAATGTGAGAGACAGAAACGGCGTGAAGGTGAACGTGGCGAGCGGAGCGGCGTTTACCTCCTCAGGGCCGAGACGTCTCCGGTGTACGCGGCGAACAGAAGATTGATCACCGACTTCACCTGAAACACAGGAAGTAGAACCAGCAGACATTATTTGGTTCCTGCATTTTTATTGATTATTCTATTTTTATATTGTTCTTATTATTCTATACTATATTTACATTTTTCATATTCTATTTTTTTTGTTATATATTGTAAAAAACACGTTTTTCTAATCTATTCTTTTTATAAATTGTGCATTTATTTATTTTTTTTGTATATATTGTAAAAAAAAAAAATGTATTGCTAACCTGCATATAAATGCAGGATTATCTATAAACCCTTCAGGGGTGAGTTTACAGTAATTGTCCACCAGATGGCGCTGTGGATCAAAACGCCAAACAAAGCTCATTGCAATGAGGCCTGTTATAAAGACTGACAATGGAGGAGGAGGAGGAGGAGGAACAGGAGAAAAAACAGGAGGAGGAGGAGCAGGAGGAGGAGCAGGAACAGGAACAGGAGGAGGAACAGGAGGAGCAGGAGGAGGAGCAGGAGGAGGAGGAGGCAGAACAGGAGGAGGAGCAGGAGCAGGAGGAGGAGGAACAGGAACAGGAGGAGGAACAGGAGGAGGAGGAGCAGGAGGAGCAGGAGGAGGAGGAGGAACAGGAGAAGGAACAGGAGGAGGAACAGGAGGAGGAGGAGGAGGAGCAGGAGCAGGAACAGGAGGAGGAACAGGAACAGGAACAGGAACAGGAGGAGGAGGAGCAGGAGGAGCAGGAGGAGGAGGAGGAACAGGAGAAGGAACAGGAGGAGGAACAGGAGGAGGAGGAGGAGCAGGAGGAGGAGGAGGAGCAGGAGGAGGAACAGGAATAGGAGGAGGAACAGGAGGAGCAGGAGGAGGAGCAGGAGGAGGAGGAGGAGGAGGAGGCAGAACAGGAGGAGGAGCAGGAGGAGGAGGAGGAACAGGAGGAGGAGCAGGAGCAGGAGGAGGAACAGGAGGAGAAGGAGCAGGAGGAGGAGGAACAGGAGGAGGAACAGGAGGAGAAGGAGCAGGAGGAGGAGGAACAGGAACAGGAGCAGGAGGAGGAGGAAGGAGGGACTCACCCTCTGGTCTCCTCCCTCCCGACGAGGGTCCAGCTTCTTGGCAAAGTGCCTCAGGTTGTCGTAGTTGTGGAAGTTGCAGAGAGAAACCAGGTCCTGAAAGAGAAACCTTGTAATCAATAAAGCCTCGGTGACCTCGTCTGACCTTCAGGAGGTCGACTTAAAGAGGTGGTCATGTGATCATGTGGTCACGTGACCAGGAGGTTACCGTGCAGAACTGGATGCCTCGGACGCTGTTGCCCAGCTTGTCGAGAGGAGGAGACCAACACATGATGCCCATCACGTTGGGGACCACCAGCAGGATCCCACCGGCTACACCAGACTTAGCCGGGAGACCCACCTGAGGAGGAGGAGGAGGAGGAGAAGAGAAGAAGAGGAGGAGGAGGATGTCTGAATGTCTCTTAAAGCAACAGGACTTCTCTTAAAGCAACAGGATGTCTAAATGTCTCTTAAAGCAACAGGACGTCTCTTAAAGCAACAGGATGTCTAAATGTCTCTTAAAGCAACAGGACGTCTCTTAAAGCAACAGGATGTCTAAATGTCTCTTAAAGCAACAGGACATCTAAATGTCTCTTAAAGCAACAGGACATCTCTTAAAGCAACAGGACATCTAAATGTCTCTTAAAGCAACAGGACATCTCTTAAAGCAACAGGACATCTAAATGTCTCTTAAAGCAACAGGACATCTCTTAAAGCAACAGGACATCTAATGAGGAGATACTGACATGGAAAGCGAACTGTCCGGAGAAGTCGTACATGCCGCAGGAGTGCATGAGGCTCAGGGTGTCTCGCACCGACTCGGGGCTCAGCACGCGCTCTCCTGTGATTGGACAGAAGCCGCCGTTGGCCAGCGTCGCCGCCATGACGCTGGCGCTCTCGCAAGTCACCTCGATGGAGCACAGCTGACACAGGGAGAGACGGGGTCATAAAACAATCACGCCCACCTGAAACCAACCAGGGCTCCAACTGCACGCACCTGGAAGTAGAAGTCCAGGATGGAGGTCATGTCCGTGCCCTCTGGGAAACACTGAAACAACAACAACAACAACGTCAACACGTCCACTTACAGCAGAGGAAACGACAACAAGAAGGCTCCTCTGTGACCTTTGACCTCACCTTCTTCTCCTTCAGGTAGTAGCCAATGGCAAAGTTCCTGTCTCCAGATTCTCGCTCTGACTGGAACCTAGGACACAAGGAAAGGACGTTAGATGGGGACTCAGCGGCTTCCTCCTCACTAGCTTCTTCTCTCCTCACTGGCTTCCTCTCTCCTCACTAGCTTCTTCTCTCCTCACTAGCTTCTTCTCTCCTCACTAGCTTACTCTCTCCTCACTAGCTTCTTCTCTCCTCACTAGCTTCTTCTCTCCTCACTAGCTTCTTCTCTCCTCACTAGCTTCTTCTCTCCTCACTAGCTTCTTCTCTGCTCACTAGCTTCTTCTCTCCTCACTAGCTTCTTCTCTCCTCACTAGCTTCTTCTCTCCTCACTAGCTTACTCTCTCCTCACTAGCTTCTTCTCTCCTCACTAGCTTCTTCTCTCCTCACTAGCTTCTTCTCTCCTCACTAGCTTCTTCTCTGCTCACTAGCTTCTTCTCTGCTCACTAGCTTCTTCTCTCCTCACTAGCTTCTTCTCTGCTCACTAGCTTCTTCTCTGCTCACTAGCTTCTTCTCTCCTCACTAGCTTCTTCTCTCCTCACTAGCTTCTTCTCTCCTCACTAGCTTCTTCTCTGCTCACTAGCTTCTTCTCTGCTCACTAGCTTCTTCTCTCCTCACTAGCTTCCTCTCCTCACTAGCTTCTTCTCTCCTCACTAGCTTCTTCTCTCCTCACTAGCTTCTTCTCTCCTCACTAGCTTCTTCTCTCCTCACTAGCTTCTTCTCTCCTCACTAGCTTCTTCTCTCCTCACTAGCTTCTTCTCTCCTCACTAGCTTCTTCTCTGCTCACTGGCTTCCTCTCCTCACTAGCTTCCTCTCCTCACTAGCTTATTCTCTCCTCACTAGCTTCCTCTGCTCACTGGCTTCCTCTCCTCACTGGCTTCCTCTCCTCACTAGCTTCCTCTCCTCACCGGCTTCCTCTTCCTAATCAATAACAGGGTAATCAATAAAAGGGGTGTTTCTCACGTGGCGTTGCTGAAGCCGACGTACTCGTTTCCTGCCAGTTTGTTCATGAAGTTCATGACCTGCAGAAAGTTCATTGAGGAATAAATGATCACAGTTCCATTCACTGGTAATCAATTAATCAATCAATCAATATCCCAAGTTATTTATATTATAACGTCCTCATGTCTCCTTTTGCCATTTCTATTCAACATAATAAATAACATGACTTTAAGTCCATTAAATGTTTCAATGACATATAGAAAATATAGAATATATAAAAAATATATATATAAAAGTAAAGAAAGTGTATATATTTATATATACATAATTATTGCTGACTTATATTTAATATATATTTATTAGTTTTGTTGTTAATACGAATGAGTCAGTAATAAAAACAACCAGTTCTGTATATTCTTTAACATTTAGAATAAAAAGTACTCACATAATCAAACTTCTCTGCGTTGCTCGCTCCTTGCTGAAACACAGTATTAAAACGTAAAATACATTAGACAAAACATGTAAAACACATTTAAAAAGATGTAGAAATACATTTAAAATTCTAAACATGTAAAATACATTTTAAACATGTAGAATAGTTTAAAACGTGTAAAATACATTTTAAAACACGTAAATTACATGTTAAACATGTACAATACAGTTTAAAACATGTAGAATATAGTTTAAACATGTAGAATACATTTAAAACATGTAAAATACATTTTAAAACATGTACATTACATTCTAAACATGTCAAATACATTTTAAAACATGTAGAATAAATTTAAAACATGTAAATACATTTAAAACATGTCGTTAAACTACAGCTCGCCAGACCAATCAAACCATCCGATCAGACGGATTAGAGGTGGGAGGAGACGAGGGATGAGGAGGTGAAATAAAACTGTTAATCCACTCACAGAAAACTATCGTGGCTTATTTTATTTAAGGTGACACGTGATCAACAAGGGGGACTGTTGCATTGTGGGAAACGTATGAGTTATTATCTATTAAATGAAGCTCTTTATTGATTACCATCTACAGTATTTAAAGAAGTTGCTGTGTGATGAGAACATGGAAGACATGTCTATATTATATTAAACTAGATGAACTACTTTGCATTTTAAAATCTATAAACATAAACAACAACAACAACAGGTGTGAGTTAATAGTGTGAAACTACATTTAAGCATCAAACAGCCACGTGAAGCTAAAAGATCACAAATCCAGACGGGAAATTATATTAAAAAAGGAGAAATTACCAACGTCAGTGACCTGTTGCCGTGGTTACAAAGATCCTACAGCTGTAAAATATGCAACAACACAATAAACCAATCATTTCAGAAGAAGGAGAGGAAGAGGAACAACAAGGAGAACAAGAAGAACGAGAGGAAAAGGAGAAGGAGAGGACGGAGAACAAGAAGAAGAAGACGAGGAAAAAGGAGAACAAGAAGAACGAGAGGAAAAGGAGAAGGAGAGGACGGAGAACAAGAAGAAGAAGACGAGGAAAAAGGAGAACAAAAAGAAGAGGAAGAAGGAGAACAAGAAGAACAAGGGGAAAAGGAGAAGAAGAGGAAGAAGGAGAACAAGAGTAAAAGGAGAACAAGAAGAAGAACAACAAGGAGAACAAGAAGAAGGACAACAAGAAGGAGAACAAGAGTAAAAGGATAACAAGAAGAACAACAAGGAGAACAAGAGTAAAAGGAGAACAAGAAGAGGAACAACAAGGAGAACAAGAAGAATGAGAGGAAAAGGAGAAGGAGAGGAAGGAGAACAAGAAGAAGAAGACGAGGAAAAAGGAGAACAAAAAGGAGAGGAAGGAGAACAAGAAGAACAAGGGGAAAAGGAGAAGGAGAACAAGAGTAAAAGGAGAACAAGAAGAAGAACACGGAGAACAAGAAGAAGAAGACGAGGAAAAAGGAGAACAAGAAGGAGAACAAGAAGAACAAGGGGAAAAGGAGAAGAAGAGGAAGAAGGAGAACAAGAGTAAAAGGAGAACAAGAAGAAGAACAACAAGGAGAACAAGAAGAAGGACAACAAGAAGAGGAAGAAGGAAAACAAGAAGAGGAAGAAGGAGAACAAGAAGATGAAGAAGGAGAGGAAGAAGGAGAACAAGAACAAGACGAGGAAAAAGGAGAATAGGAAGAAGGAGAACAAGAAGAGGAAGATGGAGAAGAAGAGGAAGAAGGAGAAGAAGAGAAAGGAGAACAAGAAGAAGAGGAAGGAGAACAAGAAGAGGAAGAAGGAGAAGAAGAGGAAGGAGAACAAGAAGAAGAGGAAGGAGAACAAGAAGAAGAGGAAGGAGAACAAGAAGAGGAAGAAGGAGAAGAAGAGGAAGGAGAACAAGAAGAAGAGGAAGGAGAACAAGAAGAAGCAGAATCTCCTGTTGACGTCCTACCATCAGATTCTTTACGTATTTACAAACAAACATTAATAAAATATGTTGACGGATGTAATTCTGCAAAAACATGAAGATGACGGAGCAACAGAGCTCATTTCATTAAGGGTTCATTCAACCAACAACAACAACAACAACAACAACAACAGGACTTCCTTTCAAAAGGCTCCAGTGTATTGATTATGAACTGAGGTGTCTGATCACTATGTGGAGCATAGACCCAAAGAGGTGTTCCACCTCCAACCAGCAGGAGGTGCTGTCTCCTTCATATCTCCTCTAGAAGGAGAAGGCCGCTCACCTTGATGAGGGAGGTGCAGACGATGGCTCCAGCGTTCACCATGGGGTTGTGTGGTTTATCTGCAGGAGACCAGGAGAAGCTCCGTCGTTAGAGAGGCTTCAACATCAACGTTATATAAAGGAGGCGCACACAGGGAGCAGCTCCCTCTGTTACAATCCCCTTATGCAACAATAATAAACAGATGGAATATAATCTGCTGTTAGATAACAACCAAGAGGAAATAAAACGGTGAAGAATATGAAGTAAAAATGGTGAAAAACATTCCACAAAATGTGTGCGTTTATATATATATATATATTATTGCACGGTACATTGTGTTTATATATATTTTATTTGTGTTTATGTATATTTTATTACACGGTGCATTGTGTGTTTATATATATTTTATTTGTTTATATATATTTTATTACACGGTGCATTGTGTGTTTATATATATATATATTATTGCACAGTACATTGTGTTTATATATATTTTATTTGTGTTTATATATATTTTATTGCATGGTGCATTGTGTGTTTATATATTTTATTTGTGTTTATATATATTTATTACACGGTGCATTGTGTGTTTATATATATTTTATTTATGTTTATATATATATTTTATTACACGATGCATTGTGTGTTTATATATATTTTACGTGTTTATATATATATAGTTTTGTGTTTATATATATTTTATTGCAAGGTGCATTGTGTGTTTATATATATTTTATTTGTTTATATATATTTTATTGCAAGGTGCATTGTGTGTTTATATATATTTTATTTGTTTATATATATTTTATTACACGGTGCATTGTGTGTTTATATATATATATATTGCACAGTACATTGTGTTTATATATATTTTATTAGTGTTTATATATATTTTATTACACAGTGCATTGTGTGTTTATATATTTTATTTGTGTTTATATATATTTTATTGCACGGTGCATTGTGTGTTTATATATATTTTATTTATGTTTATATATATATTTTATTACACGATGCATTGTGTGTTTATATATATTTTATTTGTGTTTATATATTTTATTACACAGTGCATTGTGTGTTTATATATATTTTACGTGTTTATATATATATATAGTTTTGTGTTTATATATATTTTATTGTACGGTGCATTGTGTGTTTATATATTTTATTTGTGTTTATATATATATTATTTGTGTTTATGTATATTTTATTGCTCGGTGCATTGTCTTTTTATATATATTTTATTTGTGTTTATATATATTATTTGTGTTTATATATATTTTATTGCACGGTGCATTTTGTGTTTATATATATTTTACATGTGTTTATATATATTTTATTTGTGTTTATATATATTTTATTTGTGTTTATATATATTTATTACACGGTGCATTGTGTGTTTATATATGTTTTATTTGTGTTTATATATATATTTTATTGCACGGTGCATAGAGTGTTTATATATGTGTCTTTGCTAACAGGCCATGTCCCACATTCCTTCAAAGTAGCTGTAATTAAACCTCTCCTGAAGAAGACCACTCTTAATCCAGAGGTGTTGACTAACTACAGACCGATCTCTAACCTTCCCTTCCTCTCTAAGATCCTTGAGAAAGTAGTCGCAAATCAGTTGTGTGACTTTCTACATCAGAATAGTTTATTTGAGGAGTTTCAGTCAGGATTTAGAAAACACCACAGAGACAGCACTGGTGAAGATTACTAATGACCTCCTAAAGCATCAGATAAAGGACTCATCTCTGTACTGGTCTTGTTAGACCTTAGTACTGATAAAGGACTCATCTCCGTACTGGTCTTGTTAGACCTTAGTGCTGATAAAGGACTCATCTCTGTACTGGTCTTGTTAGACCTTAGTGCTGATAAAGGACTCATCTCTGTACTGGTCTTGTTAGACCTTAGTGCTGATAAAGGACTCATCTCTGTACTGGTCTTGTTAGACCTTAGTGCTGATAAAGGACTCATCTCTGTACTGGTCTTGTTAGACCTTAGTGCTGATAAAGGACTCATCTCCGTACTGGTCTTGTTAGACCTTAGTGCTGATAGAGGACTCATCTCCGTACTGGTCTTATTAGACCTTAGTGCTGATAGAGGACTCATCTCCGTACTGGTCTTATTAGACCTTAGTGCTGATAAAGGACTCATCTCTGTACTGGTCTTGTTAGACCTTAGTGCTGATAAAGGACTCATCTCTGTACTGGTCGTGTTAGACCTTAGTGATGATAAAGGACTCATCTCCGTACTGGTCTTGTTAGACCTTAGTGCTGATAAAGGACTCATCTCCGTACTGGTCTTGTTAGACCTTAGTGCTGATAAAGGACTCATCTCTGTACTGGTCTTGTTAGACCTTAGTGCTGATAAAGGACTCATCTCTGTACTGGTCTTGTTAGACCTTAGTGCTGATAAAGGACTCATCTCTGTACTGGTCTTGTTAGACCTTAGTGCTGATAAAGGACTCATCTCTCTGCTGGTCTTGTTAGACCTTAGTGCTGATAAAGGACTCATCTCTGTACTGGTCTTGTTAGACCTTAGTGCTGATAGAGGACTCATCTCTGTACTGGTCTTGTTAGACCTTAGTGCTGATAGAGGACTCATCTCTGTACTGGTCTTGTTAGACCTTAGTGCTGATAAAGGACTCATCTCTGTACTGGTCTTGTTAGACCTTAGTGCTGATAGAGGACTCATCTCTGTACTGGTCTTGTTAGACCTTAGTGCTGATAAAGGACTCATCTCCGTACTGGTCTTGTTAGACCTTAGTGCTGATAAAGGACTCATCTCCGTACTGGTCTTGTTAGACCTTAGTGCTGATAAAGGACTCATCTCCGTACTGGTCTTGTTAGACCTTAGTGCTGATAAAGGACTCATCTCCGTACTGGTCTTGTTAGACCTTAGTGCTGATAAAGGACTCATCTCCGTACTGGTCTTGTTAGACCTTAGTGTTGATAAAGGACTCATCTCCGTACTGGTCTTGTTAGACCTTAGTGCTGATAAAGGACTCATCTCCGTACTGGTCTTGTTAGACCTTAGTGCTGATAAAGGACTCATCTCCGTACTGGTCTTGTTAGACCTTAGTGCTGATAAAGGACTCATCTCCGTACTGGTCTTGTTAGACCTTAGTGCTGATAAAGGACTCATCTCTGTACTGGTCTTGTTAGACCTTAGTGCTGATAAAGGACTCATCTCTGTACTGGTCTTGTTAGACCTTAGTGCTGATAAAGGACTCATCTCCGTACTGGTCTTGTTAGACCTTAGTGCTGATAAAGGACTCATCTCTGTACTGGTCTTGTTAGACCTTAGTGCTGATAAAGGACTCATCTCCGTACTGGTCTTGTTAGACCTTAGTGCTACGTTCGACACCATTGATCATGACATCCTATTACAGAGACTGGATCAGTCGATTGGCATTTCAGGTACCGCACTAAGTTGGTTTAAATCCTATTTATCAGATCGATCTCAGTTTGTATTTGTAGACGATGAAGCCTCAATGACCACCAACGTTAATCACGGAGTTCCACAAGGTTCTGTGCTTGGACCAATTTTATTTACCTTATATATGCTTCCTTTGGGCAACATTATCAGGAAACACTCCATAAACTTTCATTGCTATGCAGACGATACTCAATTATATCTATGGATCAAACCAGAGGAGACCAACCAGCTCGCTAAAATTCAAGAATGTCTTAAAGACATAAAAACATGGATGACCTCCAACTTCCTGATGTTAAACTCAGACAAAACTGAAGTTATTTTACTGGCCCTGAACACCTCAGAGATCAATTATCTGGTGATGTGGTTTCTGTAGATGGCATTGCCCTGGCATCCAACACCACTGTAAAGAATCTCTAGTTATCTTTGACCGAGACTTGTCCTTTAACTCCCACGTTAAGCAAATCTCAAGGATTGCATTTTTTCATCTACGTAACATTTAAAAAATCAGGCACATCTTGTCTCAAAAAGATGCAGAAAAGCTGGTTCACGCGTTTGTTACTTCCAGACTAGATTACTGCAACTCCTTATTATCAGGCTGCTCTAATAAGTCTCTTAAGTCCCTCCAGTTGATCCAGAATGCTGCAGCTCGTGTACTCACAAAAACTAAGAAAAGAGATCACATGACTCCTGTATTAGCTGCTCTGCACTGGCTCCCTGTAAAATCAAGAATCACATTTAAAATTCTTCTCCTCACCTACAAAGCCTTGATTGGTGATGCACCATCATATCTTAAGGAGCTTGTAGTACCATGTTGCCCCACTAGAGAGCTGCGCTCACTAAATGTGGGGCTACTTGTGTTTCCTAGAGTCCTAAAAAGTATGATGGGAGCCAGAGCCTTCAGTTATCAAGCTCCTCTTTTATGGAACCAGCTTCCACTTTCAGTCCGGGAGGCAGACACAGTCACCTCATTTAAGAATAGACTTAAGACTTTCCTCTTTAATAGTGCTTATAGTTAGGGCTGAATCAGGTTTGCCCTGGTCCAGCCCCTTGATATGCTGCTATAGGCTTATAGGCTGCTGGGGGATGTTTTAGGATACACTGAGCACCTATCTCCTCTTCTCTCTCTCCTTATGGATGAATTTACATCTCTCCATTGCACCTTATTAACTCTGCTTCCTCCCCGGAGTCGTTGTGACTTCACGTCTCATAGGGTCCATTGGACCTGGAGGTGTCTGATGCTGGTGAGCCGGCCTCCCATTGGCCCTGCTGATGCCCCGCCCCCTCCTCTCTACCTCCTTCTGTTTCATGGATTGGAGTTCCATTCATACATTGTCATATTCATGTAATGTGTTTATGTAACTTTGTAAATGCTGTTCATTCTGTACACATGACATCTATTCATCTGTCCATCCGGGGAGAGGGATCCTCCTCTGTTGCTCTCCTGAAGGTTTCTTCCCTTTTTTCCCTGTGAAAGGTTATTTTTGGGGAGTTTTTCCTGATCCGATGTGAGGTCAAAGGTCAGGGATGTCGTATGTGTACAGATTGTAAAGCCCTCTGAGGGGAGTTTGTGATTTGTGATATTGGGCTATACAAAATAAACTGAATTGAAAAATTTAAATATATTTTTTTAATTTTTGTTTATATATATTTTATTGCACGGTGCATTGTGTGTTTATATATATTTTATTAGTGTTTATATATATTGTATTGCACGGTGCATTGTGTTGGGTCTTCCTCACCTTCCTCGTTCAGGAACAGCTTGTTGAAGCGAAGGCCGCTCGGTTCCTTGCCGATGAAGCGGTGCACGTACTCGGTGCCGTGGTCGTGCACGGCGATGGCGTATTTCAGCGGCTTCACGCACGACTGCAGACAGAAAGGGACCTTGGTGTCGCCCACGGTGTGCCTGAGGAGGAAAGGGCGTCAGTGGGAGAAGGGGGCTCGGTCCCAGAGAAGGCGGAGCCTCTGCGGCGTACGTACCTCTGTCCGTCCACCGTGCACAGCGACACGGCCCACAGGTCCGGGCTGAAGCGGGCCAGCTGGGGGATGTAGTCGGCCACCTGCGGCACACGTGTTCACAGTCAGGGTCGCATGGGCGGCTGCGACCATACAAGGGGGCGTGGCCTCACTCACCTGCCCGCCGGACATGGTTTTGGCGTTGTTGTAGAGCTCGTCCATGTGGCCGCAGAAGGACTGGAAGTCTGGGATCACAAACTTCTTCCTGAAGGCCTGCGTGAGCAGCACGATGTTGCTTTGGACGCACCTGAGGCAGGAGGCAGGTGACAGGAGACAGGGGACAGGTGACAGAAGACAGGTGACAGGAGACAGGAGACAGAAGACAGGTGACAGGAGACAGAAGACAGGTGACAGAAGACAGGTGACAGGAGACAGGTGACAGGAGACAGAAGACAGGAGACAGGAGAAAGGTGACAAGTGACAGGAGACAAAAGACAGGTGACAGGAGACAGGTGACAGAAGACAGGTGACAGAAGACAGTTGACAGGAGACAGGTAACAGGAGACAGAAGACAGGTGACAGGAGGCAGAAGACAGGAGAAAGGTAACAGGAGACAGGTGACAGGAGACAGAAGACAGGAGACAGAAGACAGGTGACAGAAGACAGGTGACAGGAGACAGGTGACAGAAGACAGGAGACAGGTGACAGGTGACAGGAGACAGGAGACAGAAGACAGGTGACAGGTGACAGAAGACAGGTGACAGGAGACAGGAGACAGGAGACAAGACAGGTGACAGGAGACAGAAGACAGGAGACAGGAGACAGGTGACAGAAGACAGGTGACAGGAGACAGTTGACAGTTGACAGGAGACAGGTGACAGGTGACAGAAGACAGGAGACAGGTGACAGAAGACAGGTGACAGGAGACAGGTGACAGGAGACAGAAGACAGGAGACAGGAGAAAGGTGACAAGTGACAGGAGACAAAAGACAGGTGACAGGAGACAGGTGACAGAAGACAGGTGACAGAAGACAGTTGACAGGAGACAGGTAACAGGAGACAGAAGACAGGTGACAGGAGGCAGAAGACAGGAGAAAGGTAACAGGAGACAGGTGACAGGAGACAGAAGACAGGTGACAGAAGACAGGTGACAGTAGACAGGAGACAGGTGACAGGAGACAGGTGACAGAAGACAGGAGACAGGAGACAGAAGACAGAAGACAGGTGACAGGTGACAGAAGACAGGTGACAGGAGACAGGAGACAGGAGACAGAAGACAAGACAGGAGACAAGACAGGAGACAGGTGACAGGAGACAGGAGACAGAAGACAGGAGACAGGTGACAGAAGACAGGTGACAGGAGACAGTTGACAGGTGACAGGTGACAGGAGACAGTTGACAGTTGACAGGAGACAGGTGACAGGTGACAGGAAACAGGAGGCAGGAGAGGAGACAGGAGAGCCTCTATTAATAAACCAGTATCTCCCAGTTCTTCACACACCAGCTGTCACACGTCGTGTAATTAAAAGGATAAAATCTTCTGGAGATTAAAATTTCTGCTCCTCCGGCTTTTATCTGTCATGTAAGAGCAGAAACACACACACGTTTCCCTGGTCTCACACACACACACACGTTTCCCTGGTCTCACACACACACACACACACACACACACGTTTCCCCTGGTCTCACACACACACACACACGTTTCCCTGGTCTCACACACAGACACACACACACACACACACACGTTTCCCCTGGTCTCACACACACACACACGTTTCCCTGGTTTCACACACACACACACACACACACACACACACGTTTCCCTGGTCTCACACACACACACACACACACACACACACGTTTCCCTGGTCTCACACACACACACACACGTTTCCCTGGTCTCACACACACACACACACTAAATTAAATAAGTGATGGAGGCCGAGCCGGGAGAGGCTCCGGGGTCCGAAACGCTTCAATGTGACCCCGTGGGGATGGAGGTCAACTAAAGGTCATTCTGTGAGCTGTAAATGTCACATGTTTAAATGTGTTTGTGACGACGGCTGCATGAAGCCACCTAGATGAGAATGGTGAATTCCTGCAGCTCTGACCTGCATTAAAGATCTGCTGAATCATTCATGAGGAGCACTGACAGAGAGACTAAACATCTGTAATATATTTAGGTTTTAAAGGTCAAATGA
>NC_046967.1:1241114-1258614 GCF_009769545.1 Cyclopterus lumpus
CTGAAGGCCTCCCTGAAGGACTCCCTGGGGGCCTCCCTGAAGGACTCCCTGAAGGCCTCCCTGAAGGACTCCCTGGGGGCCTCCCTGAAGGCCTCCCTGAAGGACTCCCTGGGGGCCTCCCTGAAGGACTCCCTGAAGGCCTCCCTGAAGGACTCCCTGGGGGCCTCCCTGAAGGACTCCCTGAAGGACTCCCTGGGGGCCTCCCTGAAGGCCTCTCTGAAGGACTCCCTGAAGGACTCCCTGAAGGCCTTCCTGAAGGCCTCCCTGAAGGCCTCCCTGAAGGCCTCCCTGAAGGACTCCCTGAAGGCCTCCCTTAAGGACTCCCTGGGGGCCTCCCTGAAGGACTCCTTGAAGGACTCCCTGAAGGCCTCCCTGGGGGCCTCCGCTGAAGGACTCCCTGGGGGCCTCCCTGAAGGCCTCCCTGAAGGACTCCCTGAAGGACTCCCTGAAGGCCTCCCTTAAGGACTCCCTGGGGGACTCCCTGAAGGCCTCCCTGAAGGCCTCCCTGAAGGACTCCCTGAAGGCCTCCCTGAAGGCCTCCCTGAAGGACTCCCTGAAGGCCTCCCTTAAGGACTCCCTGGGGGACTCCCTGAAGGCCTCCCTGAAGGCCTCCCTGAAGGACTCCCTTAAGGACTCCCTGGGGGACTCCCTGGGGGACTCCCTGAAGGCCTCCCTGAAGGCCTCCCTGAAGGACTCCCTGAAGGCCTCCCTGAAGGACTCCCTGGGGGCCTCCTGGAGGACTCACTGTGGTGAACTTGTGTGCGGGGATCTTCTCCTGGCCCTCCGCGATGGTGTAGAAGAGCAGGTCCTCCAGGCTGGGCAGGATGCCGGCTTTCCTTCTCCTGCAGGAGAGAACCAGAGAAAAGGTGAAGTGAGAACACCTCGTCCTACGCGGGAGCTGCAGCAGAGGGGGAGGAGCCGTGACCTCACTCTGACCTTACGGACTCATGACGCCGCCGTAAGGCCACCGCGACGCCGGAACAGCAGCCAGAGGACCAGCATGCATTGCTTCACTTCCCAGACGTTTAGTTGGAGTGAACAAAGAAGCACCGGCGTCTCCATCAGAGCCTCCAGTGTTCTAACATCTGGAGGTCTAATCAGCTGTTTGCTCGCTGGCTGCTGCTCTCAGCTCGCCGTCACGCAGCAGACGGGCCAGCGGCTCTCTGCAATGCATCATGGGACACTGGCCTGCGTGCTAGGAGAGGGTGTCTGAAGGTAAAGCTTTAGTCAGGTGGCTGAATGTTTCCTCTGGAGCTCCTTCTTCTAGTTCAGATCAATAACAGGAGCTCCTGTTGAGACGGCACGCTCCGACGTGATTGGTCGAAACGACTCGGCCTGCAAACGGAAACCAGTCGCCTCCAGAGGACCCACTGGGACCAGTTTGATTATCTGGACCAGTTCGAGTCAGAAAGTCAGTTTTCAGTTCACACAAATTAATTGATTTGGTGAAATGTAAAAAAAAAAAAAGTTTGAGTCTTCCTCAAATTACTGACTTTCCAACTCGAGTGGAAATAATAATATTATTATTATTATTATTATCATTATTATTGCAGAGCGTTGTTGTTTCAACCTGCAACTTTCATTAATGGAGGATGAAGTCTGCTGGTGAGGAAGGAATACACATCAGTGTGTGTGTGCGTGTGTGTGTGCCTGTGTGTGCGTGTGTGTGTGTGCCTGTGTGTGCGTGTCTGTGTGTGCGTGTGTGTGTGTGTGTGTGTATGTGTCTGTGTGTGCGTGCGTGTGTGTGTGCCTGTGTGTGTGTGTGCCTGTGTGTGTTTGTGCGTGTGTGCGTGTGAGCGTGTGTGTGAGTGTGTGTGTGTGAGTGAGTGTGTCTGTGTGTGCGTGTGTGTGTGTGTGCCTGTGTGTGCGTGTGTGAGTGTGTGTGAGTGTGTGTGTGTGCGTGTGTGTGTGTGTGCGTGTGTGCGTGTGTGCGTGTGTGTGAGTGTGTCTGTGTGCGTGTGTGTGTGTGCCTATGTGTGCGTGTGTGTGTGCGTGTGTGTGTTTGTGCGTGTGTGCGTGTGTGTGTGTGAGCGTGTGTGTGCGTGTGTGTGTGTGAGCGTGTGTGTGCGTGTGTGTGTGTGAGCGTGTGTGTGAGTGTGTGTGAGTGTGTGTGTGTGTGTGTGTGTGTGTGTGTGTGTGTGTGTGTGTGAGGGAGGGAGGGTTCAAGCGCAGCCGCTGGGAGGAAGTGAGGTCACGTCAAAGAGGAAGCAGTTATCGGCTTTCTTCTACTGGAATGTGAAGAAAACACTAAAACTAAAATAAAGTAGAAACATACTTACAAATGCAAAGCAAGCAGATCAACAAGAGGGAGAGAGTGACAATAATACTGAATTAGTAACAGTTACAGCAGAGCAACAACAACAACAACAACAACAACAACAAACTAAAAATGTGACACGAATAATCAGACAATGACAGAAGCATCATGTAAATAAACAAGAAACCACAAGTTAAGGAATGAAAAGCAACGTCGTCCACTTCCTGTCGGACGGCTTCAAAAACACCCACAATCCTTTGCAAATTACGAGGACGGACCGACGCGAGCAAGAGGTCGGAGGTCACGAGGCCTGTGAGGAGCATCTGGAACACCTGGATCAGATCAATAATGATCCATGAAACAGATCAATAGTCTGGATTTAGTTTCACTGAAACACTTTTTATTTCATTATAAAACAGAAGGAGGGAGGAGGGAGGGAGGAAGGAGGAGGGAGGGAGGAGGGAGGTAGGGAGGAAGGAGGAGGGAGGGAGGAAGGAGGAGGGAGGGAGGAGGGAGGGAGGAAGGAGGAGGGAGGTAGGAAAGAGGAGGGAGGGAGGAGGGAGGGAGGGAGGGAGGAAGGAGGAGGGAGGAGGAAGGAGGCCGACGTTAAACCGCCGCCGTCTCAACACAGAGGTACTGTTGGTGTCTGAGTTTCTATTTGTTTACCACATTTTAGTGTTTCTTTTTATTAGATTGTGTATTTATGTTCTAGTTATTTAACGTGACACTTCCTGTCTGTGTCTTTATTAATGTGACGGTTCTTATTTTGTATTAAATCGATGACCCTTATGACTTATTAGCTCTCTAGAGCCTCATGACTTATTACCTCTCTAGAGCCTTATGACTTATTACCTCTCTAGAACCTTATGACTTATTAGCTCTCTAGAGCCTTATGACTTATTACCTCTCTAGAGCTGTATGACTTATTACCTCTCTAGAACCTTATGACTTATTACTTCTCTAGAACCTTATGACTTATTACCTCTCTAGAGCCTTATGACTTATTAGCTCTCTAGAACCGTATGATTTATTACCTCTCTAGAGCCTTATGACTTATTACATCTCTAGAGCCATATGACTTATTACCTCTCTAGAACCTTATGACTTATTACTTCTCTAGAACCTTATGACTTATTACCTCTCTAGAGCCTTATAACTTATTAGCTCTCTAGAACCTTATGACTTATTACTTCTCTAGAACCATATGACTTATTAGCTCTCTAGAGCCTTATGACTTATTAGCTCTCTAGAGCCGTATGACTTATTACCTCTCTAGAACCTTATGACTTATTACTTCTCTAGAACCTTATGACTTATTACCTCTCTAGAACCGTATGACTTATTACCTCTCTAGAACCGTATGACTTATTACATCTCTAGAGCCTTATGACTCATTAGCTCTCTAGAACCTTATGACTTATTACTTCTCTAGAGCCTTATGATTTATTAGATCTCTAGAACCGTATGACTTATTACCTCTCTAGAACCTTATTATGTATTACCTCTCTAGAACCTTATGACTTATTACCTCTCTAGAGCCTTATGACTTATTACCTCTCTAGAGCCTTATGACTTATTACCTCTCTAGAATCATATGACTCATTACCTCTCTAGAGCCTTATGACTTATTACCTCTCTAGAACCTTATGACTTATTACCTCTCTAGAACCGTATTACTCATTACTTCTCTAGAACCTTATGACGTATTACCTCTAGAACCTTATGACTAATTACCTCTCTAGAATCATATGACTCATTACCTCTCTAGAGCCTTATGACTTATTACCTCTCTAGAACCTTATGACTTATTACCTCTCTAGAACCTTATGACTCATTACCTCTCTAGAACCTTATGACTTATTACCTCTCTAGAGCCTTATGACTCATTACCTCTCTAGAGCCTTATGACTCATTACTTCTCTAGAGCCTGATGACTTATTACCTCTAGAACCTTATGACTCATTACCTCTCTAGAGCCTGATGACTTATTACCTCTAGAACCTTATGACTCATTACCTCTCTAGAGCCTTATGACTCATTACCTCTCTAGAGCCTTATGACTTCTCTAGAACCTTATGACTTATTACCTCTAGAACCGTATGACTCATTACCTCTCTAGAACCTTATGACGTATTACCTCTCTAGAGCCTTATGACTCATTACCTCTCTAGAACCTTATGACTTATTACCTCTCTAGAATCATATGACTTATTACCTCTCTAGAATCATATGACTCATTACCTCTCTAGAGCCTTATGACTTATTACCTCTCTAGAACCTTATGACTTATTACCTCTCTAGAACCGTATTACTCATTACTTCTCTAAAACCTTATGACGTATTACCTCTAGAACCTTATGACTTATTACCTCTCTAGAATCATATGACTCATTACCTCTCTAGAGCCTTATGACTTATTACCTCTCTAGAACCTTATGACTTATTACCTCTCTAGAACCTTATGACTCATTACCTCTCTAGAACCTTATGACTTATTACCTCTCTAGAGCCTTATGACTCATTACCTCTCTAGAACCTTATGACTTATTACCTCTCTAGAGCCTTATAGCTCATTACCTCTCTAGAGCCTTATGACTCATTACCTCTCTAGAGCCTTATGACTTATTACTTCTCTAGAGCCTGATGACTTATTACCTCTAGAACCTTATGACTCATTACCTCTCTAGAGCCTTATGACTCATTACCTCTCTAGAGCCTTATGACTTATTACTTCTCTAGAACCTTGACTTATTACCTCTAGAACCTTATGACTCATTACCTCTCTAGAGCCTGATGACTTATTACCTCTAGAACCTTATGACTCATTACCTCTCTAGAGCCTTATGACTCATTACCTCTCTAGAGCCTTATGACTTCTCTAGAACCTTATGACTTATTACCTCTAGAACCGTATGACTCATTACCTCTCTAGAACCGTATGACCTCTCTAGAGCCTTATGACTCATTACCTCTCTAGAACCTTATGCCTTATTACTTCTCTAGAACCTTATGACTTATTACCTCTAGAGCCTTATGACTCATTACCTCTCTAGAACCTTATGACTTATTACCTCTCTAGAGCCTTATAGCTCATTACCTCTCTAGAGCCTTATGACTCATTACCTCTCTAGAGCCTTATGACTCATTACTTCTCTAGAACCGTATGACTTATTACCTCTCTAGAATCATATGACTCATTACCTCTCTAGAGCCTTATGACTTATTACCTCTCTAGAACCTTATGACTTATTACCTCTCTAGAACCTTATGACTCATTACCTCTCTAGAACCTTATGACTTATTACCTCTCTAGAGACTTATGACTCATTACCTCTCTAGAGCCTTATGACTTATTACCTCTCTAGAGCCTTATGACTCATTAGCTCTCTAGAACCTTATGACTTATTACCTCTCTAGAATCATATGACTCATTACCTCTCTAGAGCCTTATGACTCATTACCTCTCTAGAGCCTTATGACTTCTCTAGAACCTTATGACTTATTACCTCTAGAACCGTATGACTCATTACCTCTCTAGAACCTTATGACGTATTACCTCTCTAGAGCCTTATGACTCATTACCTCTCTAGAACCTTATGACTTATTACCTCTCTAGAATCATATGACTTATTACCTCTCTAGAATCATATGACTCATTACCTCTCTAGAGCCTTATGACTTATTACCTCTCTAGAACCTTATGACTTATTACCTCTCTAGAACCGTATTACTCATTACTTCTCTAGAACCTTATGACGTATTACCTCTAGAACCTTATGACTTATTACCTCTCTAGAATCATATGACTCATTACCTCTCTAGAGCCTTATGACTTATTACCTCTCTAGAACCTTATGACTTATTACCTCTCTAGAACCTTATGACTCATTACCTCTCTAGAACCTTATGACTTATTACCTCTCTAGAGCCTTATGACTCATTACCTCTCTAGAACCTTATGACTTATTACCTCTCTAGAGCCTTATAGCTCATTACCTCTCTAGAGCCTTATGACTCATTACCTCTCTAGAGCCTTATGACTCATTACTTCTCTAGAGCCTGATGACTTATTACCTCTAGAACCTTATGACTCATTACCTCTCTAGAGCCTTATGACTCATTACCTCTCTAGAGCCTTATGACTTATTACTTCTCTAGAACCTTGACTTATTACCTCTAGAACCTTATGACTCATTACCTCTCTAGAGCCTGATGACTTATTACCTCTAGAACCTTATGACTCATTACCTCTCTAGAGCCTTATGACTCATTACCTCTCTAGAGCCTTATGACTTATTACTTCTCTAGAACCTTGACTTATTACCTCTAGAACCTTATGACTCATTACCTCTCTAGAGCCTGATGACTTATTACCTCTAGAACCTTATGACTCATTACCTCTCTAGAGCCTTATGACTCATTACCTCTCTAGAACCTTATGACTTATTACCTCTCTAGAGCCTTATAGCTCATTACCTCTCTAGAGCCTTATGACTCATTACCTCTCTAGAGCCTTATGACTTATTACTTCTCTAGAGCCTGATGACTTATTACCTCTAGAACCTTATGACTCATTACCTCTCTAGAGCCTTATGACTCATTACCTCTCTAGAGCCTTATGACTTATTACTTCTCTAGAACCTTGACTTATTACCTCTAGAACCTTATGACTCATTACCTCTCTAGAGCCTGATGACTTATTACCTCTAGAACCTTATGACTCATTACCTCTCTAGAGCCTTATGACTCATTACCTCTCTAGAGCCTTATGACTTCTCTAGAACCTTATGACTTATTACCTCTAGAACCGTATGACTCATTACCTCTCTAGAACCTTATGACGTATTACCTCTCTAGAGCCTTATGACTCATTACCTCTCTAGAACCTTATGCCTTATTACTTCTCTAGAGCCTGATGACTTATTACCTCTAGAACCTTATGACTCATTACCTCTCTAGAGCCTTATGACTCATTACCTCTCTAGAGCCTTATGACTTATTACTTCTCTAGAACCTTGACTTATTACCTCTAGAACCTTATGACTCATTAACTCTCTAGAGCCTGATGACTTATTACCTCTAGAACCTTATGACTCATTACCTCTCTAGAGCCTTATGACTCATTACCTCTCTAGAGCCTTATGACTTCTCTAGAACCTTATGACTTATTACCTCTAGAACCGTATGACTCATTACCTCTCTAGAACCTTATGACGTATTACCTCTCTAGAACCTTATGACTTATTACTTCTCTAGAACCTTATGACTTATTACCTCTCTAGAGCCTTATAACTTATTAGCTCTCTAGAACCTTATGACTTATTACTTCTCTAGAACCATATGACTTATTAGCTCTCTAGAGCCTTATGACTTATTAGCTCTCTAGAGCCGTATGATTTATTACCTCTCTAGAACCTTATGACTTATTACTTCTCTAGAACCTTATGACTTATTACCTCTCTAGAACCGTATGACTTATTACCTCTCTAGAACCGTATGACTTATTACATCTCTAGAGCCTTATGACTCATTAGCTCTCTAGAACCTTATGACTTATTACTTCTCTAGAGCCTTATGATTTATTAGATCTCTAGAACCGTATGACTTATTACCTCTCTAGAACCTTATTATGTATTACCTCTCTAGAACCTTATGACTTATTACCTCTCTAGAGCCTTATGACTTATTACCTCTCTAGAGCCTTATGACTTATTACCTCTCTAGAATCATATGACTCATTACCTCTCTAGAGCCTTATGACTTATTACCTCTCTAGAACCTTATGACTTATTACCTCTCTAGAACCGTATTACTCATTACTTCTCTAGAACCTTATGACGTATTACCTCTAGAACCTTATGACTAATTACCTCTCTAGAATCATATGACTCATTACCTCTCTAGAGCCTTATGACTTATTACCTCTCTAGAACCTTATGACTTATTACCTCTCTAGAACCTTATGACTCATTACCTCTCTAGAACCTTATGACTTATTACCTCTCTAGAGCCTTATGACTCATTACCTCTCTAGAGCCTTATGACTCATTACTTCTCTAGAGCCTGATGACTTATTACCTCTAGAACCTTATGACTCATTACCTCTCTAGAGCCTTATGACTCATTACCTCTCTAGAGCCTTATGACTTCTCTAGAACCTTATGACTTATTACCTCTAGAACCGTATGACTCATTACCTCTCTAGAACCTTATGACGTATTACCTCTCTAGAGCCTTATGACTCATTACCTCTCTAGAACCTTATGACTTATTACCTCTCTAGAATCATATGACTTATTACCTCTCTAGAATCATATGACTCATTACCTCTCTAGAGCCTTATGACTTATTACCTCTCTAGAACCTTATGACTTATTACCTCTCTAGAACCGTATTACTCATTACTTCTCTAGAACCTTATGACGTATTACCTCTAGAACCTTATGACTTATTACCTCTCTAGAATCATATGACTCATTACCTCTCTAGAGCCTTATGACTTATTACCTCTCTAGAACCTTATGACTTATTACCTCTCTAGAACCTTATGACTCATTACCTCTCTAGAACCTTATGACTTATTACCTCTCTAGAGCCTTATGACTCATTACCTCTCTAGAACCTTATGACTTATTACCTCTCTAGAGCCTTATAGCTCATTACCTCTCTAGAGCCTTATGACTCATTACCTCTCTAGAGCCTTATGACTTATTACTTCTCTAGAACCTTGACTTATTACCTCTAGAACCTTATGACTCATTACCTCTCTAGAGCCTGATGACTTATTACCTCTAGAACCTTATGACTCATTACCTCTCTAGAGCCTTATGACTCATTACCTCTCTAGAGCCTTATGACTTCTCTAGAACCTTATGACTTATTACCTCTAGAACCGTATGACTCATTACCTCTCTAGAACCTTATGACGTATTACCTCTCTAGAGCCTTATGACTCATTACCTCTCTAGAACCTTATGACTTATTACTTCTCTAGAACCTTGACTTATTACCTCTAGAACCTTATGACTCATTACCTCTCTAGAGCCTGATGACTTATTACCTCTAGAACCTTATGACTCATTACCTCTCTAGAGCCTTATGACTCATTACCTCTCTAGAGCCTTATGACTTATTACTTCTCTAGAACCTTGACTTATTACCTCTAGAACCTTATGACTCATTACCTCTCTAGAGCCTGATGACTTATTACCTCTAGAACCTTATGACTCATTACCTCTCTAGAGCCTTATGACTCATTACCTCTCTAGAGCCTTATGACTTCTCTAGAACCTTATGACTTATTACCTCTAGAACCGTATGACTCATTACCTCTCTAGAACCTTATGACGTATTACCTCTCTAGAGCCTTATGACTCATTACCTCTCTAGAACCTTATGCCTTATTACTTCTCTAGAACCTTATGACTTATTACCTCTAGAGCCTTATGACTCATTACCTCTCTAGAACCTTATGACTTATTACCTCTCTAGAGCCTTATAGCTCATTACCTCTCTAGAGCCTTATGACTCATTACCTCTCTAGAGCCTTATGACTCATTACCTCTCTAGAGCCTTATGACTCATTACTTCTCTAGAACCGTATGACTTATTACCTCTCTAGAATCATATGACTCATTACCTCTCTAGAGCCTTATGACTTATTACCTCTCTAGAACCTTATGACTTATTACCTCTCTAGAACCTTATGACTCATTACCTCTCTAGAACCTTATGACTTATTACCTCTCTAGAGACTTATGACTCATTACCTCTCTAGAGCCTTATGACTTATTACCTCTCTAGAGCCTTATGACTCATTAGCTCTCTAGAACCTTATGACTTATTACCTCTCTAGAATCATATGACTCATTACCTCTCTAGAGCCTTATGACTTATTACCTCTCTAGAACCTTATGACTTATTACCTCTCTAGAACCGTATTACTCATTACTTCTCTAGAACCTTATGACGTATTACCTCTAGAACCTTATGACTTATTACCTCTAGAACCGTATTACGTATTACCTCTCTAGAGCCTTATGACTCATTACCTCTCTAGAGCCTTATGACTCATTACCTATCTAGAGCCTTATAACTTATTACCTCTCTAGAGACTTATGACTCATTACCTCTCTAGAACCTTATGACTTATTACCTCTCTAGAGCCTTATGACTCATTACCTCTCTAGAACCTTATGACTTATTACCTCTCTAGAACCTTATAGCTCATTACCTCTCTAGAGCCTTATGACTTATTACCTCTCTAGAGCCTTATGACTCATTACCTCTGTAGAGCCTTATGACTCATTACTTCTCTAGAGCCTGATGACTTATTACCTCTAGAACCTTATGACTCATTACCTCTCTAGAGCCTTATGACTCATTACTTCTCTAGAACCTTATGACTTATTACCTCTAGAACCTTATGACTCATTACCTCTCTAGAGCCTGATGACTTATTACCTCTAGAACCTTATGACTCATTACCTCTATAGAGCCTTATGACTCATTACCTCTCTAGAGCCTTATGACTCATTACATCTCTAGAGCCTTATGACTTCTCTAGAACCTTATGACTTATTACCTCTAGAACCGTATGACTCATTACCTCTCTAGAACCTTATGACGTATTACCTCTCTAGAGCCTTATGACTCATTACCTCTCTAGAACCTTATGCCTTATTACTTCTCTAGAACCTTATGACTTATTACCTCTAGAGCCTTATGACTCATTACCTCTCTAGAACCTTATGACTTATTACCTCTCTAGAGCCTTATGACTCATTACCTCTCTAAAACCTTATGACTTATTACCTCTCTAGAGCCTTATGACTCATTACCTCTCTAAAACCTTATGACTTATTACCTCTCTAGAGCCTTATGACTCATTACCTCTCTAAAACCTTATGACTTATTACCTCTCTAGAGCCTTATGACTCATTATCTCTCTAGAGCCTTATGACTCATTACCTCTCTAGAGCCTGATGACTTATTACCTCTCTAGAGCCTTATGACTCATTACCTCTCTAGAGCCTTATGACTTATTACCTCTCTAGAGCCTTATGACTCATTATCTCTCTAGAGCCTTATGACTCATTACCTCTCTAGAACCTGATGACTTATTACCTCTAGAACCTTATGACTCATTACCTCTCTAGAGCCTTATGACGTATTACTTCTCTAGAACCTTATGACTTATTACCTCTAGAACCTTATGACTCATTACCTCTCTAGAGCCTTATGACTCATTACTTCTCTAGAGCCTGATGACTTATTACCTCTAGAACCTTGACTCATTACCTCTCTAGAGCCTTATGACTCATTACCTCTCTAGAGCCTTATAACTTATTACTTCTCTAGAACCTTATGACTTATTACCTCTAGAACCTTATGACTCATTACCTCTCTAGAGCCTTATGACTCATTACTTCTCTAGAACCTTATGACTTATTACCTCTAGAACCTTATGACTCATTACCTCTAGAGCCTGATGACTTATTACCTCTAGAACCTTATGACTCATTACCTCTCTAGAGCCTTATGATTTATTACTTCTCTAGAACCTTATGACTCATTACCTCTCTAGAACCTTATGACTTATTACCTCTAGAACCTTATGACTTATTACCTCTAGAACCTTATGACTCATTACCTCTCTAGAACCTTATGACTCATTACCTCTCTAGAGCCTTATGACTCATTACCTCTCTAGAACCTTATGACTTATTACCTCTCTAGAGACTTATGACTCATTACCTCTCTAGAGCCTTATGACTTATTACCTCTCTAGAGCCTTATGACTCATTAGCTCTCTAGAACCTTATGACTTATTACCTCTCTAGAATCATATGACTCATTACCTCTCTAGAGCCTTATGACTTATTACCTCTCTAGAACCTTATGACTTATTACCTCTCTAGAACCGTATTACTCATTACTTCTCTAGAACCTTATGACGTATTACCTCTAGAACCTTATGACTTATTACCTCTAGAACCGTATTACGTATTACCTCTCTAGAGCCTTATGACTCATTACCTCTCTAGAGCCTTATGACTCATTACCTATCTAGAGCCTTATAACTTATTACTTCTCTAGAACCTTATGACTTATTACCTCTAGAACCTTATGACTCATTACCTCTCTAGAACCTTATGACTTATTACCTCTCTAGAGACTTATGACTCATTACCTCTCTAGAACCTTATGACTTATTACCTCTCTAGAGCCTTATGACTCATTACCTCTCTAGAACCTTATGACTTATTAACTCTCTAGAACCTTATAGCTCATTACCTCTCTAGAGCCTTATGACTTATTACCTCTCTAGAGCCTTATGACTCATTACCTCTGTAGAGCCTTATGACTCATTACTTCTCTAGAGCCTGATGACTTGATACCTCTAGAACCATATGACTCATTACCTCTCTAGAGCCTTATGACTCATTACCTCTCTAGAACCTTATGACTTATTACCTCTCTAGAGACTTATGACTCATTACCTCTCTAGAACCTTATGACTTATTACCTCTCTAGAGCCTTATGACTCATTACCTCTCTAGAACCTTATGACCTCTCTAGAGCCTTATAGCTCATTACCTCTCTAGAGCCTTATGACTCATTACCTCTCTAGAGCCTTATGACTCATTACTTCTCTAGAGCCTGATGACTTATTACCTCTAGAACCTTATGACTCATTACCTCTCTAGAGCCTTATGACTTATTACTTCTCTAGAACCTTGACTTATTACCTCTAGAACCTTATGACTCATTACCTCTCTAGAGCCTTATGACTCATTACCTCTCTAGAGCCTTATGACTTCTCTAGAACCTTATGACTTATTACCTCTAGAACCGTATGACTCATTACCTCTCTAGAACCTTATGACGTATTACCTCTCTAGAGCCTTATGACTCATTACCTCTCTAGAACCTTATGCCTTATTACTTCTCTAGAACCTTATGACTTATTACCTCTAGAGCCTTATGACTCATTAACTCTCTAGAACCTTATGACTTATTACCTCTCTAGAGCCTTATAGCTAATTACCTCTCTAGAGCCTTATGACTTATTACCTCTCTAGAGCCTTATGACTCATTAGCTCTCTAGAACCTTATGACTTATTACCTCTCTAGAATCATATGACTCATTACCTCTCTAGAGCCTTATGACTTATTACCTCTCTAGAACCTTATGACTTATTACCTCTCTAGAACCGTATTACTCATTACTTCTCTAGAACCTTATGACGTATTACCTCTAGAACCTTATGACTTATTACCTCTAGAACCGTATTACGTATTACCTCTCTAGAGCCTTATGACTCATTACCTCTCTAGAGCCTTATGACTCATTACCTATCTAGAGCCTTATAACTTATTACCTCTCTAGAGACTTATGACTCATTACCTCTCTAGAACCTTATGACTTATTACCTCTCTAGAGCCTTATGACTCATTACCTCTCTAGAACCTTATGACTTATTACCTCTCTAGAACCTTATAGCTCATTACCTCTCTAGAGCCTTATGACTTATTACCTCTCTAGAGCCTTATGACTCATTACCTCTGTAGAGCCTTATGACTCATTACCTCTCTAGAGCCTGATGACTTATTACCTCTAGAACCTTATGACTCATTACCTCTCTAGAGCCTGATGACTTATTACCTCTAGAACCTTATGACTCATTACCTCTATAGAGCCTTATGACTCATTACCTCTCTAGAGCCTTATGACTCATTACATCTCTAGAGCCTTATGACTTCTCTAGAACCTTATGACTTATTACCTCTAGAACCGTATGACTCATTACCTCTCTAGAACCTTATGACGTATTACCTCTCTAGAGCCTTATGACTCATTACCTCTCTAGAACCTTATGCCTTATTACTTCTCTAGAACCTTATGACTTATTACCTCTAGAGCCTTATGACTCATTACCTCTCTAGAACCTTATGACTTATTACCTCTCTAGAGCCTTATGACTCATTACCTCTCTAAAACCTTATGACTTATTACCTCTCTAGAGCCTTATGACTCATTACCTCTCTAAAACCTTATGACTTATTACCTCTCTAGAGCCTTATGACTCATTATCTCTCTAGAGCCTTATGACTCATTACCTCTCTAGAGCCTGATGACTTATTACCTCTCTAGAGCCTTATGACTCATTACCTCTCTAGAGCCTTATGACTTATTACCTCTCTAGAGCCTTATGACTCATTATCTCTCTAGAGCCTTATGACTCATTACCTCTCTAGAGCCTGATGACTTATTACCTCTAGAACCTTATGACTCATTACCTCTCTAGAGCCTTATGACGTATTACTTCTCTAGAACCTTATGACTTATTACCTCTAGAACCTTATGACTCATTACCTCTCTAGAGCCTTATGACTCATTACTTCTCTAGAGCCTGATGACTTATTACCTCTAGAACCTTGACTCATTACCTCTCTAGAGCCTTATGACTCATTACCTCTCTAGAGCCTTATAACTTATTACTTCTCTAGAACCTTATGACTTATTACCTCTAGAACCTTATGACTCATTACCTCTCTAGAGCCTTATGACTCATTACTTCTCTAGAACCTTATGACTTATTACCTCTAGAACCTTATGACTCATTACCTCTAGAGCCTGATGACTTATTACCTCTAGAACCTTATGACTCATTACCTCTCTAGAGCCTTATGATTTATTACTTCTCTAGAACCTTATGACTCATTACCTCTCTAGAACCTTATGACTTATTACCTCTAGAACCTTATGACTTATTACCTCTAGAACCTTATGACTCATTACCTCTCTAGAACCTTATGACTCATTACCTCTCTAGAACCTTATGACTTATTACCTCTAGAACCTTACTCATTACCTCTCTAGAACCTTATGACTTATTACCTCTCTAGAGCCTTATGACTCATTACCTCTCTAGAACCTTATGACTTATTACCTCTAGAGCCTTATGACTTATTACCTCTCTAGAACCTTATGACTTATTACCTCTCTAGAACCGTATTACTCATTACTTCTCTAGAACCTTATGATGTATTACCTCTAGAACCTTATGACTTATTACCTCTAGAACCGTATTACGTATTACCTCTCTAGAGCCTTATGACTCATTACCTCTCTAGAGCCTTATGACTCATTACCTATCTAGAGCCTTATAACTTATTACTTCTCTAGAACCTTATGACGTATTACCTCTCTAGAACCTTATAGCTCATTACCTCTCTAGAGCCTTATGACTTATTACCTCTCTAGAGCCTTATGACTCATTACCTCTGTAGAGCCTTATGACTCATTACTTCTCTAGAGCCTGATGACTTATTACCTCTAGAACCTTATGACTCATTACCTCTCTAGAGCCTTATGACTCATTACCTCTCTAGAGCCTTATGACTCATTACTTCTCTAGAACCTTATGACTTATTACCTCTAGAACCTTATGACTCATTACCTCTCTAGAGCCTGATGACTTATTACCTCTAGAACCTTATGACTCATTACCTCTCTAGAGCCTTATGACTCATTACCTCTCTAGAGCCTTATGACTCATTACCTCTCTAGAGCCTTATGACTTCTCTAGAACCTTATGACTTATTACCTCTAGAACCGTATGACTCATTACCTCTCTAGAACCTTATGACGTATTACCTCTCTAGAGCCTTATGACTCATTACCTCTCTAAAACCTTATGACTTATTACCTCTCTAGAGCCTTATGACTCATTATCTCTCTAGAGCCTTATGACTCATTACCTCTCTAGAGCCTGATGACTTATTACCTCTCTAGAGCCTTATGACTCATTACCTCTCTAGAGCCTTATGACTTATTACCTCTCTAGAGCCTTATGACTCATTATCTCTCTAGAGCCTTATGACTCATTACCTCTTTAGAGCCTGATGACTTATTACCTCTAGAACCTTATGACTCATTACCTCTCTAGAGCCTTATGACTCATTACCTCTCTAGAGCCTGATGACTTATTACCTCTCTAGAGCCTTATGACTCATTACCTCTCTAGAGCCTTATGACTTATTACCTCTCTAGAGCCTTATGACTCATTATCTCTCTAGAGCCTTATGACTCATTACCTCTTTAGAGCCTGATGACTTATTACCTCTAGAACCTTGACTCATTACCTCTCTAGAGCCTTATGACGTATTACTTCTCTAGAACCTTATGACTTATTACCTCTAGAACCTTATGACTCATTACCTCTCTAGAGCCTCAATTACATTGCAAAGATCTGACCGTGTGACACAAAAAGACGTGTGTATATCATATCTTAATTTAATTAGTTAACTTTTATTTATGTATAAATAAAGATGACTTCTGGTCATTTGACACATCATGCATGTATAAATAATGATACATTTGAAGGCTCGTTTTTGTTGTGGTTATATTTGATGGCAGGTGCATCACGTTTTAAACTGCTGGATGAAAGCAGGTCACGTGCTTCAATGGGAATGTTTTCCTGCAGCAAAGAGATCAGATGCTTCTCCTGTGACATGCAATCAATAACCCTGGAGCACCAATAATATTAAAATATAACTAATCCTGTCCGATAATGGAACTGGTCACATATATGAACCCCTACTATCTAAAACAGGCCTCAGTCATGCGCACAGTGAATGCAGAAGAGGTTCTTTAATTCTGCATTAATTCTGCGGGTGAATATGGACACGACCCCTTAGAAAAGGTCACTTTAAAGGACGCGTGCCAGAGGTTGGGGCTCCAGTAAATGGCTGTGGAGCTCGGCCTAACGAGGGGGGCCGGCTAACACCTGGGTGCACTCACTTCTCCGTCGCGGACTCCTTGGCGGCTTCGCTGTGGCCGTCGCCCTTGGAGCAGAAGCTCCTCGCGCCGGGCCCCCCGGTGAGGGGCTGCGGGGCCCGGCCTCCTCCGCCCGGTGACCGGCCGTGCGGACCGGCGGCTCGGCAGAAGCAGGCGGCGGCAGCGGGCGTCGCGCCGACCCGGCCGGCCAGCGGCCGTCTGAGCTGCGTTTGAAATAACTCCTTCAGGGCCACCGTTGACCGGAAGTGCAACATTTCAACCACCGTAAAGTAATTTATAGTAAAGTAAAGAAGCGGCTCGTGACGACGGTCGGCTTCTCTGGGCCAAGTAACGGTTCTCCCGGTGAGTCGACGGCAGAGAACGGTGCTGGGCGGAGTCCAGCCCACCGGGCAGGCAACAGCTGTTGATTGGAGGAGGATAACGCGTACCGGCAGCTG
>NC_046967.1:1263614-1273614 GCF_009769545.1 Cyclopterus lumpus
GTGTACTGTACCTATAGCGTATACCTCTAGCGTGTACTTCTAGCGTGTACCTCTAGCATGTACTTCTAGCGTGTACCTCTAGCGTGTACTGTACCTCTAACGTATACCTCTAGCGTGTACTTCTAGCGTGTACCTCTAGCATGTACTTCTAGCGTGTACCTCTAGCGTGTACTGTACCTCTAACGTATACCTCTAGCGTGTACTTCTAGCGTGTACCTCTAGCATGTACTTCTAGCATGTACCTCTAGCATGTACTTCTAGCGTGTACTACCTCTAACACTTAACCCACACAAAGACCTGCCGAGGGGCTTCTCGACTGCTCTTTTAAAACAAAAAGACAAAATCATAGAGAAATAAATGCTATTCATGAGGCAACGTTGGTTGTTAAGGCTCTACTGTGTCTGTGCTTGCTTAGTATCTACTGACGGGTAATGACTGCATACTGTGAGTAGGATGGTTGGGGTGGTGGGGGGTGGGGGTGGGGGGGTACTATGTGGAGTCCTCCGGCTCTGATTTGATGGTCTTCTTCTCTGCTCGCTGCGACGTCCCGTTTTCTGGAGACAAAGATAGAGGACGGCGTCGTCAGCCAAGAGGTTCACCGGGAGCTAACAGATGCTACACGGCTAACGGGACCAACCTGTTGCTGGTGTTTTGGTCTCGTCTGTGCCGCCGCTGCTGCTGCTGATGTTGTTGTTGTTGTTGTTGTTGTTGTTGTGGTTGAGGTGGCGCTTCAGCTCATTGGCTAGCTGTTTGCCCAATGGGAGGTCGCCCTCCTGCATGTTCTGACTCACCACGCGCAGGTTGACTGGCCGCTCGTCTGCAGGAACATCAATTCATGTTTAATTCACATCCACCAGGAGGCTGAATTTAAATGTATTTAACCGTCTAAAACTAAATATATTCAGGTTGATGTCAAATATGACAAAAAAAGGGCATCAAATCACAAGTGCTTGTTTCGCTGGATAATTAATTATTATTATTAATTAATCGGCGGCTCAACACAGTCAAGTGAAATATTGAGTGACACATATATATGAAAAGAAACAGAGAGCCAGCGGAGGCAGGAAATAAAACATGTGATATTCTCTGAGATTAAAGTGGTTCTTGTACATTTATTTCTTGAAATATCGCCCCCAGGATCTACTTTATTAATTCTTTCTTTCTTTTTTCTTGTAGATAAGAATAAGAGTAATAATGTGCATAAGAAGTATACACGGCTCGGTGGAGAGAATATGAAAAATGAAAGAATAAAAGCGACTAAGGGAGACGCATATACATAAATATACTGTGGGAAAGGAGGGGGGGGGGGGGGTAAGGTCAGGCAGAGGACAAGAAGAAGAAAAGAAATGACAGGAAAGAAAGCAGAGAAGAAGAGGGGGGGGGAGAGAGGTAGACAGAGAGAGAGAGAGAGAGAGAGAGAGAGAGACGCCCCCTCCAGGCAACTGGCTGGAGGTAAACAGGTGTGGGCGAGATAATTACAGGTGCATTGTGGGATTTGTGGGAACAGCGATATATAATGAGCAGGGAGTGGGTGAGGGAGGAAAGGGAGGAAGGGAGCAAAGGAGGAAAGGGAGGAAAGGAGGAAAGGAGGAAAGGAGGAAAGGAGATTAGGCGCGGAGGAGAATACAACGCGTGTTTTTATTCATATTCTCTTGAGATGAACACGTGACATCGAGGCTTTTATGACATTCTGGTGCTTTCTCCCAGTGGCCACTAGGGGCAGCACTGAGTAACTCGTCCTTTTTTGACGAATGTTTTATTTATTTTTGTGTGACGACTTGTAAATGACAACAACATCTTTTAATCCAGCGGGATATCTTAAAAAACTGAAAACGATAAAACGAAAACTTGTATAATATAATTTTAGTAATGTGAAAATTGGTTTTCCTGACATGAAAAAGTTGAGAGGCGATATCTGAGCACGTTTCTCACGCCTCCTCCACCTCCTCCTCCTCCTCCACCTCCTCCTCCACCTCCTCCTCCTCCTCCTCCTCCTCCACCCCTCCACCTCCTCCTCCTCCTCCTCCTCCTCCACCCCTCCACCTCTTCCTCCTCCTCCTCCTCCTCTTCCTCCTCCACCTCCCCCCCACACTCCTCCTCCTCCTCCCTCCCCACACTCCCCCACTCCTCCTCCACCTCTTCCTCCTCCTCCACCTCCCCCCCACCCCACTCCTCCTCCCTCCCCACACTCCCCCACTCCTCCTCCACCTCTTCCTCCTCCTCCTCCTCCACCCCCCCCCACTCCTCCTCCTCCTCCCTCCCCACACTCCCCCACTCCTCCTCCACCTCTTCCTCCTCCTCCACCTCCCCCCCCCCCACTCCTCCTCCTCCTCCCTCCCCACACTCCCCCACTCCTCCCCCCCCACTCCTCCTCCTCCTCCTCCCTCCCCACACTCCCCCACTCCACCCCCCCCACTCCTCCTCCTCCTCCTCTTCCTCCTCCCCCTCCTCCTCCCTCCCCACACTCCCCCACTCCTCCCCCCCCACTCCTCCTCCACCTCCTCCTCCTCCTCCTCCACCCCCCCCCCACTCCTCCTCCTCCTCCCTCCCCACACTCCTCTTCCTCCTCCTCCTCCTCCTCCCTCCCCACACTCCTCTTCCTCCTCCTCCTCCTCCTCCTCCTCCCTCCCCACACTCCCCCACTCCTCCTCCCCCCCCCCTACCTTGGTGGTCTCTGGTGGCGTCGGCGACCCCGTTGGTTCCCTGGGCGTCGTTGAGGTACTTGAGGGCGGCGGGGGGGATCCTCCAGTCCAGAGCCTGCAGCCGCTCCTGGACCGCGGCGTCCTGCAGGATCTCCATCTGCCGAGCCAGAAGACGCTCCAGCTGCATCTGGAGAAAGAGTTGAGTGTTAGTTTCATGTCTCAAGGTCACAGTGTCAGGATCTGTAGTGTTGTTTCGTGTTTCCTGTCTTATTTTGAAGTCCTTGTCTCTCGTGTCCTCTGTTTCTCTTCACTTCCTGTCCCTGTGATTGTCTGCCCTGTTCCTGATTGTTTCCTCCTGTGTCCAATCACCTGCACCAGCCCTCTGTATTTAAGTCCTGTTCATGTCATTCCCCTTTGTCGGTTCGTCTTGTCTAGATCGTGGAAGATCTTGTGTGCGTGTTTTGTATCCTGGTTTTTTGGAATCCTGTTTTGGAATCCTGTTTAGCAATAAAAGTTGCTTTTCCATCGTTGACGGCGTTTGGGTCCTGTGTTCCTGTCGAGCTGCACATAACACACAGCTATAAGAACTACTCATCAAAGGAATATTTAACGGTAGATATCACTTAAAGTGTGCTCACTCTAAACCAACTTCTGTTTCTACTGTGAAGGAGCTTTGATTGACTTAATTCCAGCTTGTTCTAGGACGCTTTTATTGTGAAACAGGAAGTGGTCGGCGTTTAAATCAAAGCTTCCGGCTGATTTATTCTCCTCTAATTCATATGTTGCTCTCTTTCAGCTGAACCACTGAACAGCGTTTAGTTCTCCATGTTATAAACTACACAACATCATTAGTGAAGACACGTCCTTCAAAATAAAAGACTCGTAATCCTTCCAGCTGTAAAAGAGAGCGTGGATGAAGCACAACTCATGGAGCATCAACAGCTGACACCTCAGTTTCACAGCAGTAAAAGCATCCCATTGTCGGTCTGCACACCACTGTCAGATCAGATTATTATGGGATGTGCCGCAGTTGGAACGCAGCCATGAAATCTCTTCTCCCGAGCCCGATAAGCCCCCGGTGATGCATCGCTCACAGCTCACATGTTGATCACACAGCTCTCCTCCCACACGCCGCCTCTAATTGGGAGCACTGGAAACCAGTAAAGATGACTGGGATCAAACTGGGTCCTGCTGCCACAACCATCTGCCGACATGGAAACCCTCCGCCATGTCTGAGGGAATCCTTTCACGTAAAGACGGGAACTCTCAAGGTCACCTGAAGGCCGTGAGGTGTGTTCAAAAGCTCTGGAAAAAGCTGGTAAATTAGCAATAACCTCATTTCCCAAGGTCATCTTTTCATTAAAAGGTTCATAAACTATATCTGATGACTTCCTCTGATCTTCAAACACACATCTGGAGGATAACCCTCGATGGAGCGTCTCTGTCGTGTATTGATTAATGAAATCAGCCGTTTATTATTTCAATACCTGCAGATTGCGCCCAACGGTTTCTTCTCCTTTCGACTTGGCGCAGGCCAGCTGCTCCCTCAGCATCTCCTGCCGCATGTGGATGGCCTGCAGCGCCTCCTGGATGTCGAAGAAGTTCTCCTGAAGGAGTCCAGAAGAAACCAGGTTCTGATTAGTTTTATTATTATGTACCACAAGACGATGATCAGGGCCATTTCTACCACACCAGTTATTAACATGATCTTTTTTAAAGCTTTAGTTTAACATCCTGGTATTGTAAAGAAAGCACTAATTATTATTATTATTTTATATATATTTATAATTAAAGTGTTTCACGTCATTCTTTACCTCTTTGTTCTTAAAGAAATGTCTCATTTATTTGAAATATATCGTTTCCTTCATTGTTTTAATTTTAATGTGCTTTAATTTAACTCTTACTTTTAGTTTCACTCTATATCATATATATATGATAAATATATATGCATATATTTATAATATACATAATGTTCAAATTTTGCATCGGTTTGAAAGCTTTTATAATAAGGATTAGATAAATAAATACTCTATTATTACATCTGTTTTTATTCTCAAAGCAACAACAGCTCCTTTGTTAGCTAAACAAAGAGGACTTTTTGATGGTTTCTCTGATTCAGAATGAATCCCCCTCAGGAGCTCCTCAGACGCCACATGTTCTCCATCATCTCTCAAACTGAGCGGGAACATTCAGAGCTCAGAGAACCTGGAGGTCGCTGTGACCTCTGGGAGGTCGTCCTGGTCGCTGAATACCAACATTTTATTCAGTGGAAATAAACCAACGTTTCTTATTACAAGCAAACAAATATCAACTGGGTGATCAGAAATGTAGTGCAGGAGGAGGAGGAGGAGGAGGAGGAGAAGAATGGTGAGGAGGAGGAGGAGAAGGATGAGAACAAGAACAAGGAGAAGGAGTAGAAGAACAAGAAGAACAAGAAGAACAAAAACAAGAACAAGAAGAAGAGCTGGGTATTATGACAACCTCATGATGATCTCATGACGATCTCATGATGATCTCATGACGACCTCATGACGATCTCATGACGATCTCATGACGATCTCATGACGACCTCATGATGATCTCATGACGACCTCATGATGATCTCATGACGATCTCATGACAATCTCATGACAATCTCATGACGACCTCATGATGATCTCATGACGACCTCATGATGATCTCATGACGACCTCATGACGATCTCATGACGATCTCATGACGATCTCATGACGATCTCATGACAATCTCATGACGACCTCATGACGATCTCATGATGATCTCATGACGACCTCATGACGATCTCATGACGATCTCATGACGATCTCATGACAATCTCATGACGACCTCATGATGATCTCATGACGACCTCATGACGATCTCATGACGATCTCATGACGATCTCATGACAATCTCATGACGACCTCATGATGATCTCATGACGACCTCATGATGATCTCATGACGACCTCATGATGACCTCAAGACGATCTCATGACGACCTCATGATGACCTCAAGACGACCTCATGATGATCTCATGACGATCTCATGACGATCTCATGATGATCTCATGACAACCTCATGACGATCTCATGACGATCTCATGATGATCTCATGACGATCTCATGACGACCTCATGACGACCTCATGACGACCTCATGATGATCTCATGACGACCTCATGACGATCTCATGACGACCTCATGACAACCTCATGACGATCTCATGACGACCTCATGACGACCTCATGATGATCTCATGATGATCTCATGACAACCTCAAGATGACCTCATGGTGACCTCATGACGACCTCAAGATGACCTCATGATGACCTCACCTCTGTTTTGATCCTCTTCGGGGACGCCTCGTCTCCACAGCGAGACCTGCACACACACAGAGAAGGTGTGAGTCTCCAGAGAGACTTATTCATGACCGTGAGACTTGATCCTGAACCGTAGAGGACTCACTTGCTGGTCCGGTACGTGTACTTGTAAGTGACCTCTCTGGAGATCTGGCGAGCGAGTCCGAAGAGCTCGTCCCGCCTTGTGAGCAGTGCCGTGTCCCTCATGCAGAGCTGGGCCGCCGCCTCGTTCACCGTCAGCTGCAACCAAACAGAAGGAGAGAGGTCAGCCTCACACACTCACCGGGGTCACCGGGCCGGTGGTGTTCTGGTGGACTGGTGGTGTTCTGGTGGACTGGTGGTGGACTGGTGGTGTTCTGGTGTGTTCTGGTGGACTGGTGGTGGACTGGTGGTGTTCTGGTGTGTTCTGGTGGACTGGTGGTGTTCTGGTGGAGGACTGGTGGTGTTCTGGTGTGTTCTGGTGGACTGGTGTGTTCTGGTGGACTGGTGGTGTTCTGGTGGACTGGTGGTGTTCTGGTGTTCTGGTGGTGTTCTGGTGTGTTCTGGTGTGTTCTGGTGGACTGGTGGTGGACTGGTGGTGTTCTGGTGAACTGGTGGTGGACTGGTGGTATTCTGGTGTGTTCTGGTGGACTGGTGGTGTTCTGGTGGAGGACTGGTGGTGTTCTGGTGTGTTCTGGTGGACTGGTGTGTTCTGGTGGACTGGTGGTGTTCTGGTGGACTGGTGGTGTTCTGGTGGAGGACTGGTGGTGTTCTGGTGTGTTCTGGTGGACTGGTGTGTTCTGGTGGACTGGTGGTGTTCTGGTGGACTGGTGGTGTTCTGGTGTTCTGGTGGTGTTCTGGTGTGTTCTGGTGTGTTCTGGTGGACTGGTGGTGGACTGGTGGTGTTCTGGTGAACTGGTGGTGTTCTGGTGTGTTCTGGTGGACTGGTGGTGTTCTGGTGGACTGGTGGTGTTCTGGTGTTCTGGTGGTGTTCTGGTGGTGTTCTGGTGTGTTCTGGTGTGTTCTGGTGGACTGGTGGTGTTCTGGTGTGTTCTGGTGGTGTTCTGGTGTGTTCTGGTGTGTTCTGGTGGACTGGTGGTGTTCTGGTGGTGTTCTGGTGGTGTTCTGGTGTGTTCTGGTGGTGTTCTGGTGTGTTCTGGTGTGTTCTGGTGTGTTCTGGTGGACTGGTGGTGTTCTGGTGGACTGGTGGTGTTCTGGTGTTCTGGTGTTCTGGTGGTGTTCTGGTGGTGTTCTGGTGTGTTCTGGTGTGTTCTGGTGGACTGGTGGTGTTCTGGTGTGTTCTGGTGTGTTCTGGTGGACTGGTGGTGTTCTGGTGTGTTCTGGTGTGTTCTGGTGGACTGGTGGTGTTCTGGTGTTCTGGTGGTGTTCTGGTGGTGGACTGGTGGTGTTCTGGTGTGTTCTGGTGTGTTCTGGTGGACTGGTGGTGTTCTGGTGTTCTGGTGGTGTTCTGGTGGTGTTCTGGTGGTGTTCTGGTGTGTTCTGGTGTGTTCTGGTGGACTGGTGGTGTTCTGGTGTTCTGGTGGTGTTCTGGTGGTGTTCTGGTGTGTTCTGGTGGACTGGTGGTGTTCTGGTGTGTTCTGGTGCTCCGGTGGTGTTCTGGTGTTCTGGTGTTCTGGTGCTGGACTACCTCGTGCAGAGTCAGGTGTTTGCCGTCCCTCCTCTTGGAGTCGAAGCGCCCGTAGATGGCGCTGTACTTCCGGATCTCCTCTTCCCTGCGCGGCTCGTCGTCGGCCATCTCAAAGATGTGCCCGATCATCTTCGCCAGCTTCTTGTTGTTCTTCAGTTGCTCTTTGACCTCGGACGGGTCCGTCTTCGGCAGGCCCGGCGCCATCCGGTCCACGCACTCCAGGACCGACTGCACGGCGGCGAGGTCCAGCGCCTCCAGCGTGTCCCTGGGCGAGGACGGGGAGCCGAGGTCCGATGGCGACAGGCTGTGCTCGCTGTCGTTGCTGTGGCCCGACCAGAACCGGGCCTCGCTGCCACCCTGCAGGGGCGACCCGGCCGCCGCTTTGTCCCGCGCCACGTCCAGCTTCCCCGGGTCGGAGCAGGCGCCGCCGGCTTTGGGCATCTTGACGCCGGCGGCACCGGCTCGGTCCTGCGGCGCCGGCGAGCCCTCGGGCAGCTTGTAGACGGGGATGCTGCAGACGGGCAGCGACGTGAGCGGCTGGTTGAAGATGGCCGGGTTGGTGACCCAGTCCCGCAGCGCCTTCTGCAGGCGCCGCACGTGCAGCGGCTTGCTCGCCATGCCCACCAGCGCCATGATCTCCAGGAACTCCTCCTCGCCGGCCTCGCACAGCTGCTGCACGTCGTCGCCGCCCTGTTGGATGAAGGCCTCGTAGTAGTAGAGCAGGTTGGCCCGCTGCAGGATCCGGTAGAGCTGCAGCTCGCCCAGCGTCCTCGGCAACACCGCCGCCATACCTGAGGGGGGGGGGGGGGGGGGTTGTTTAGAGGCCTCAATAAGACAGGTGGAAATAAACATCTGCAACGTGACTTATATTCGGCGTTCTGAGGGTTATCGGGTCCCAACAGGTGCGTGAAGAGGTTCAATTGGATCACGACAGGAGAGAATGGTGCAGCTAGGAACCCATTGAGTTATCTGCTTCTTCCAGGTGAAACATCATGTTTCATGTGGGGGATGAAGCCGCAGGAGCAGGCAGCTCGTCTTCCTCTTCATTTATATTCTGATGAATGCATTTGATGTTTTCTAAAATCGTCTCCACGCAGAAGGAACTTTTTACTCTTGACGCGTTTGTCAGGTGAGTTTTTTATTCCATCTTCAATTTGAGGAGGAAGCCAAAGAGAAGAGGAGGAAGCCAAAGAGGAGCAAGCCAAAGAGGAGGAAGCTAAAGAGGAGGAAGCCAAAGAGGAGGAAGCCAAAGAGGAGGAAGCTAAAGAGGAGGAAGCCAAAGAGGAGCAAGCCAAAGAGGAGGAAGCCAAAGAGGAGGAAGCCAAAGAGGAGCAAGACAAAGAGGAGGAAGCCAAAGAGGAGGAAGCCGAAGAGGAGCAAGCCAAAGAGGAGGAAGCCAAAGAGGAGCAAGCCAAAGAGGAGGAAGCTAAAGAGGAGGAAGCCAAAGAGGAGCAAGCCAAAGAGGAGGAAGCCAAAGAGGAGGAAGCCAAAGAGGAGGAAGCCAAAGAGGAGCAAGCCAAAGAGGAGGAAGCTAAAGAGGAGGAAGCCAAAGAGGAGGAAGCCGAAGAGGAGCAAGCCAAAGAGGAGCAAGCCAAAGAGGAGCAAGCCAAAGAGGAGGAAGCCAAAGAGGAGGAAGCCAAAGAGGAGGAAGCCAAAGAGGAGCAAGCCAAAGAGGAGGAAGCTAAAGAGGAGGAAGCCAAAGAGGAGCAAGCCAAAGAGGAGCAAGCCAAAGAGGAGGAAGCCAAAGAGGAGGAAGCCAAAGAGGAGGAAGCCAAAGAGGAGGAAGCCGGAGAGGAGGAAGCCGAAGAGGAGGAAGCCAAAGAGGAGGAAGCCGAAGAGGAGCAAGCCGGAGAGGAGGAAGCCGAAGAGGAGGAAGCCAAAGAGGAGGAAGCTAAAGAGGAGGAAGCTAAAGAGGAGGAAGCTAAAGAGGAGGAAGCCAAAGAGGAGGAAGCCAAAGAGGAGCAAGCCGAAGAGGAGCAAGCCAAAGAGGAGCAAGCCGAAGAGGAGCAAGCCGAAGAGGAGCAAGCCGAAGAGGAGCAAGCCGAAGAGGAGGAAGCCAAAGAGGAGGAAGCCAAAGAGGAGGAAGCCAAAGAGGAGGAAGCCGAAGAGGAGGAAGCCGAAGAGGAGGAAGCCGGAGAGGAGCAAGCCAAAGAGGAGGAAGCCGAAGAGGAGGAAAACGGAGAGGAGGAAGCCAAAGAGGAGGAAGCCAAAGAGGAGGAAGCCAAAGAGGAGGAAGCCGAAGAGGAGGAAAACGGAGAGGAGGAAGCCAAAGAGGAGGAAGCCAAAGAGGAGGAAGCCAAAGAGGAGGAAGCCGAAGAGGAGGAAAACGGAGAGGAGGAAAACGGAGAGGAGCAAGCCAAAGAGGAGGAAGCCA
>NC_046967.1:1278614-1286114 GCF_009769545.1 Cyclopterus lumpus
TGTAAATACTACAAGAATACATGATGTACATGTACTATGGGTGTAAATACTACAAGAATACATCATGTACATGTACTATGTGTGTAAATACTACAAGAATACATCATGTACATGTACTATGTGTGTAAATACTACAAGAATACATCATGTACATGTACTATGTGTGTAAATACTACAAGTATACATCATGTACATGTACTATGTGTGTAAATACTACAAGAATACATCATGTACATGTACTATGTGTGTAAATACTACAAGAATACATCATGTACATGTACTATGTGTGTAAATACTACAAGAATACATGATGTACATGTACTATGTGTGTAAATACTACAAGAATACATCATGTACTATGTGTGTAAATACTACAAGAATACATGATGTACATGTACTATGTGTGTAAATACTACAAGAATACATCATGTACATGTACTATGTGTGTAAATACTACAAGAATACATCATGTACATGTACTATGTGTGTAAATACTACAAGAATACATCATGTACATGTACTATGTGTGTAAATACTACAAGAATACATGATGTACATGTACTATGTGTGTAAATACTACAAGAATACATGATGTACATGTACTATGGGTGTAAATACTACAAGAATACATCATGTACATGTACTATGGGTGTAAATACTACAAGAATACATGATGTACATGTACTATGTGTGTAAATACTACAAGAATACATCATGTACATGTACTATGGGTGTAAATACTACAAGTATACATGATGTACATGTACTATGTGTGTAAATACTACAAGAATACATCATGTACTATGTGTGTAAATACTACAAGAATACATGATGTACATGTACTATGTGTGTAAATACTACAAGAATACATCATGTACATGTACTATGTGTGTAAATACTACAAGAATACATCATGTACTATGTACTACCAAACACAGGCAGGTTCGACTCCCACAGAGGCGCCGCAGTGTGCTCATGTTCTCCATACATCAGGAAATACTACAAGAATACATCATGTACATGTACTATGTGTGTAAATACTACAAGAATACATGATGTACATGTACTATGGGTGTAAATACTACAAGAATACATGATGTACATGTACTATGTGTGTAAATACTACAAGAATACATCATGTACATGTACTATGGGTGTAAATACTACAAGTATACATGATGTACATGTACTATGTGTGTAAATACTACAAGAATACATGATGTACATGTACTATGTGTGTAAATACTACAAGAATACATGATGTACATGTACTATGTGTGTAAATACTACAAGAATACATCATGTACTATGTGTGTAAATACTACAAGAATACATGATGTACATGTACTATGTGTGTAAATACTACAAGAATACATCATGTACATGTACTATGTGTGTAAATACTACAAGAATACATCATGTACATGTACTATGTGTGTAAATACTACAAGTATACATCATGTACATGTACTATGTGTGTAAATACTACAAGTATACATCATGTACATGTACTATGTGTGTAAATACTACAAGAATACATCATGTACATGTACTATGTGTGTAAATACTACAAGTATACATCATGTACATGTACTATGTGTGTAAATACTACAAGAATACATCATGTACATGTACTATGTGTGTAAATACTACAAGAATACATCATGTACATGTACTATGTGTGTAAATACTACAAGAATACATGATGTACATGTACTATGGGTGTAAATACTACAAGAATACATCATGTACATGTACTATGGGTGTAAATACTACAAGAATACATGATGTACATGTACTATGTGTGTAAATACTACAAGAATACATCATGTACATGTACTATGGGTGTAAATACTACAAGTATACATGATGTACATGTACTATGTGTGTAAATACTACAAGAATACATCATGTACTATGTGTGTAAATACTACAAGAATACATGATGTACATGTACTATGTGTGTAAATACTACAAGAATACATCATGTACATGTACTATGTGTGTAAATACTACAAGAATACATCATGTACTATGTACTACCAAACACAGGCAGGTTCGACTCCCACAGAGGCGCCGCAGTGTGCTCATGTTCTCCATACATCAGGAAATACTACAAGAATACATCATGTACATGTACTATGTGTGTAAATACTACAAGAATACATGATGTACATGTACTATGGGTGTAAATACTACAAGAATACATGATGTACATGTACTATGTGTGTAAATACTACAAGAATACATCATGTACATGTACTATGTGTGTAAATACTACAAGAATACATGATGTACATGTACTATGTACTACCAAACACAGGCAGGTTCGACTCCCACAGAGGCGCCGCAGTGTGCTCATGTTCTCCATACATCAGGAAATACTACAAGAATACATCATGTACATGTACTATGTGTGTAAATACTACAAGAATACATGATGTACATGTACTATGGGTGTAAATACTACAAGAATACATGATGTACATGTACTATGTGTGTAAATACTACAAGAATACATCATGTACATGTACTATGGGTGTAAATACTACAAGTATACATGATGTACATGTACTATGTGTGTAAATACTACAAGAATACATGATGTACATGTACTATGTGTGTAAATACTACAAGAATACATGATGTACATGTACTATGTGTGTAAATACTACAAGAATACATCATGTACTATGTGTGTAAATACTACAAGAATACATGATGTACATGTACTATGTGTGTAAATACTACAAGAATACATCATGTACATGTACTATGTGTGTAAATACTACAAGAATACATCATGTACATGTACTATGTGTGTAAATACTACAAGTATACATCATGTACATGTACTATGTGTGTAAATACTACAAGTATACATCATGTACATGTACTATGTGTGTAAATACTACAAGAATACATCATGTACATGTACTATGTGTGTAAATACTACAAGTATACATCATGTACATGTACTATGTGTGTAAATACTACAAGAATACATCATGTACATGTACTATGTGTGTAAATACTACAAGAATACATCATGTACATGTACTATGTGTGTAAATACTACAAGAATACATGATGTACATGTACTATGGGTGTAAATACTACAAGAATACATCATGTACATGTACTATGGGTGTAAATACTACAAGAATACATGATGTACATGTACTATGTGTGTAAATACTACAAGAATACATCATGTACATGTACTATGGGTGTAAATACTACAAGTATACATGATGTACATGTACTATGTGTGTAAATACTACAAGAATACATCATGTACTATGTGTGTAAATACTACAAGAATACATGATGTACATGTACTATGTGTGTAAATACTACAAGAATACATCATGTACATGTACTATGTGTGTAAATACTACAAGAATACATCATGTACTATGTACTACCAAACACAGGCAGGTTCGACTCCCACAGAGGCGCCGCAGTGTGCTCATGTTCTCCATACATCAGGAAATACTACAAGAATACATCATGTACATGTACTATGTGTGTAAATACTACAAGAATACATGATGTACATGTACTATGGGTGTAAATACTACAAGAATACATGATGTACATGTACTATGTGTGTAAATACTACAAGAATACATCATGTACATGTACTATGGGTGTAAATACTACAAGTATACATGATGTACATGTACTATGTGTGTAAATACTACAAGAATACATGATGTACATGTACTATGTGTGTAAATACTACAAGAATACATGATGTACATGTACTATGTGTGTAAATACTACAAGAATACATCATGTACTATGTGTGTAAATACTACAAGAATACATGATGTACATGTACTATGTGTGTAAATACTACAAGAATACATCATGTACATGTACTATGTGTGTAAATACTACAAGAATACATCATGTACATGTACTATGTGTGTAAATACTACAAGAATACATCATGTACATGTACTATGTGTGTAAATACTACAAGTATACATGATGTACATGTACTATGGGTGTAAATACTACAAGAATACATCATGTACATGTACTATGTGTGTAAATACTACAAGTATACATGATGTACATGTACTATGGGTGTAAATACTACAAGAATACATCATGTACATGTACTATGTGTGTAAATACTACAAGGATACATCATGTACATGTACTATGTGTGTAAATACTACAAGAATACATCATGTACATGTACTATGGGTGTAAATACTACAAGAATACATGATGTACATGTACTATGTACTACCAAACACAGGCAGGTTCGACTCCCACAGAGGCGCCGCAGTGTGCTCATGTTCTCCATACATCAGGAAATACTACAAGTATACATCATGTACATGTACTATGTGTGTAAATACTACAAGAATACATGATGTACATGTACTATGTGTGTAAATACTACAAGAATACATGATGTACACGTACTATGGGTGTAAATACTACAAGAATACATCATGTACATGTACTATGTGTGTAAATACTACAAGAATACATCATGTACATGTACTATGAGTGTAAATACTACAAGAATACATCATGTACATGTACTATGTGTGTAAATACTACAAGAATACATCATGTACATGTACTATGGGTGTAAATACTACAAGAATACATCATGTACATGTACTATGGGTGTAAATACTACAAGAATACATCATGTACATGTACTATGTGTGTAAATACTACAAGAATACATGATGTACATGTACTATGTGTGTAAATACTACAAGAATACATCATGTACATGTACTATGTGTGTAAATACTACAAGTATACATTATGTACTGTGTACTTATGCTGTAAATACTATATATATACATTATGTTCTGCGTACTATGTGTGTAAATACTACAAATATATATACATTATGTACTGTATACATGTACTATGTGTGTCAATATTATATATATATATACATTCTGTACTGTGTACTTTACGTTTTGGTGGTGTACAATGTGTACTTATATGACCTACTGTAGTATATTTATATCTGTAAATTATGTATAATATGACAATATTATATTTATACACATGTATATATATATATGAATGTAAAGTTTGCATGCGTTTATAATTTTACATTTATATATATATATATATATATATGTATATACATATATATGTGTGTATATATATACATACCCACATATATATGTGTATATATACAGTTTGTAGACAGAGACCAGATTCCCGTGGAGACTCTAGAAGGCCTGCTAGTGGTCAATGCCCTAGATGGCAGCTTCCTGGGTCCCCCACCGAACTCTGCTGCTCCAGCTCATCCTGTCCGGGAACCACAGAGAGACTTCTATGTTCTTTCCTCCCCCCAAAACCCTCTAGTTCTGGGCCACCAGTGGTTCACCACTCACAACCCTCAGATTGACTGGGCGGCAGGTTGTTTCTTGGAGCCCCTACTGTCATGCTAGCTGCCTAAGATCTGCGCTGCCCCCTGGGGAACGCCCACTGGGCAACCTCGTTCTGCCCGATCTCACCTCCATTCCCACCGCCTACCACGACATTGGGGAGGTGTTTAGCAAGACTCTCTCCTTGCCTCCTTACCGGCCCTATGAATGCACTATTGACCTCCACCCTGGCGCGTCGTTCCCTTCCAGTCGGTTGTATAACCTGTCCAGACTAGAGAAGGTCTCCATGAGGAGTACATCTCGCAGTCCTTGAAGACTGGAATAATGTGCCCGTCCTCGCCACCACTCGGAGCCGGGTTCTTCTTTGTTGCGAAGAAGGACAAGACTCTCCGACCCTGCATTGCTCCTCTGGCTGGAGCCACGATCTTCACGAAGCTCGACCTCTGGGCGGGGGACGAGTGGAAGACGGGGTTCAACACCCCCCCTCGGCCACTTTGAGTATGCCATTTGGACTCACTAACGCCCCTGATGTGCTCCAGGCGTTGGTAAATGACGTGAACTGTTTTGTTTTTGTATATTTAGATGACATTCTCATCTATTCCGCAGACCTTCTGGAGCACCAGCGTCATGTCCGGATGGTCCTCCAGCGCCTACTGGAGAACAAACTGTTTGTGAAGGCAGAAAAATGTGAGTTCCACGTAAACTCGGGTCAGGTGAGGGCTGATCCGGAGAAGGTCAAGGCGGTAACGGAGTGGCCGACCCCCTCCTCTCGGAAACAGCTCCAGCAGTTCTTGGGGTTTGCGAACTTCTACTGCCGGTTCATCAGGAACTACGGCAAGCTTGCAGACCCCCTCACGAGACTCACCTCCTCCGAGACCATGTCCTTGTGGACGCGTGGGGGCCAGCCTGTCACAGCGCTCGGACTCTGACGCTAAGCTTCGCCCTTGCGCCTACTATTCTCGCCGGTTGACCAAGACAGAGGGAAATTACGATGTCGGAAACCGGGAGTTGCTGGCAATTAAATTATCTCTGGAGGAATGGAAACACTGGCTGGAGGGGGCAAGCTCATCCATTCGTGGTCTGGACGGACCATAAGAACTTGGAGTACATCCGGACGGCCAAGAGGTTAAACTCCCGCCGAGCGGACGTTTAGACTTCTCCATCTCCTACAGACCAGGCCACAAAAATACAAAACCTGACGCCCTCTCTCGCCAGTTCTCCCCCGAGGGTCACTTCTCCTGTCCTGGCACCATTCTCCCGGCTTCCAATTCCTTGTGGACTGGGAGGGATACGGTCGAGAGGAACATTCATGGGTGCCCCGTTCGAGGATCGTTGACCCCACTCTAGTCCGAGACAAGATGGGCTCCCGTTGAGGAAGGGGGGGTACTGTCAGGATCCCTGTCGGACCCATTGTTCACTCAAGTCTCCTTACCTCATGTGTCTGTCATGTGTGTACTTCAATATTTGGTGCTTGAATCTCCACCTGATTGCTCCGACTCCGCCGAGTTCCCCATCAATGAGCTATTTTGGGGAATTAGGCCACCAGTGTAACACCCCGGGGACCAAACCAGAGCGGCTTTTTGTCCCCCCCCTCCCCTCCTTCCTAGCCCCCCCCCCCCCCCCCCCCCCCCCTGAACAGCAGCCAAAAAGTAAAATAAAACAATTTACACGCAGCGCTGCAGCTCTTTTCTTTTTTATGTGTCTTCAAAAGCCCAAAGGATGAGAAAACCAGTATTTGTACTGTGTGTGTGTGTGCGTGTGTGTGTGTGTGTGTGTGTGAGGGGGTGGACGGGGTGGGACTGCTTGCTTTTCAGATCCTCTAATTAAATTCAGGAGGAAACTAAAACAAATATCAAAGCAAAACTGCAGATTAGGCGCGAAAATTCCTGCAGGAATATTAAGCCGAAATGTTTAATAACCACGAAATCTGAGCCGAAGGACTTTTTGTACAAATAAGTGAGATATAAATACGAGACGATTCAAGTTGTGATTTCGGCGAGCAAAGAATAACAACTTTATTTTCTGCAGGATTATTTAACTTGATAAGTTATATTTTATATTCTTTGGTCCGTTCGTGAGAAAAACACATTGAGCTGAAAGTTGTTGTTCCAAAGTT